>NC_080689.1:100353727-100569015 GCF_030445035.2 Dasypus novemcinctus
CCTGGACCGGCCCTGCCCGGCTCCGTACCCGCCGCGGCCTGACCCGGGCCCGCCCGGCTCCAAACGCTACCGCGGCCCCGCAGCCGGGGCCTGCACCGGCCCCGCCCGGCTCCAAGCGCTACCGCGGCCCGCAGCCGGGGCCTGCACCGGCCCCGCCCGGCTCCAAGCGCTACCGCGGCCCGCCGCCGGGGCCTGCACCGGCCCCGCCCGGCTCCAAGCGCTACCGCGGCCCGCCGCCGGGGCCTGCACCGGCCCCGCCCGGCTCCAAGCGCTACCGCGGCCCGCCGCCGGGGCCTGCACCGGCCCCGCCCGGCTCCAAACGCTACCGCGGCCGGGCCCGGCCTGGCTCAGCCCCACCGAGCGGGGCTAGATGCCTCGTCTCCGCCTACCCAAGAAGGGAATCCTCTGCAGGTAGCTGGGATCTCCGTGTATATTTCACAGATGAATCCTCTCTGTTACCTTCCCTCCAAATCGATGTCCAGACACCTCCGGACCAGCAAAAATCCCGAAACAATCCGGTCCCAAAGAGTCTCCAACGCCACCCAGCCGATTCCCTGCAGAAGACTCTAACAGGGATGTTCACTCAGCCGCCATCTTGCCCCCTCCCATTTTGTTAATTTTTAATACCAGTCACTCTAATAGGTGTGAGATGATGTATGTCACTGTAGTTTTGATTTGCATTTCCCTATATTTAATGATGTTGAACATC
This sequence comes from Dasypus novemcinctus, assembly GCF_030445035.2. Taxonomy (NCBI): domain Eukaryota; kingdom Metazoa; phylum Chordata; class Mammalia; order Cingulata; family Dasypodidae; genus Dasypus; species Dasypus novemcinctus. The sequence continues at coordinate 100,354,437 of NC_080689.1, forward strand.
TTTTTATGTGTATTGTAGCCATTTTTATATGTTCTTTGGAAAGATGTCAATTCTTTTCCTTGTTTTATACTTTTGGTGGTGTCCTTCCTCTGTTGTTAAGTCAAAGGATTTGTTTATAAATTCTAAATATTAAACTTTATCAAATATGTGTGTTGGAGAAAAATGGCATTCACTGGGACATGGAGACTGATTGACCACACGCAGAAAAAGAATTTATTGAGAAGCTCTCCCAATGGAGAGGTCTAAAGAACAGACTCAGTCCCCCTCACCAGCATGATGGGGGTCTGAAGAGAGAACTTCAGCCACTCCTGGAAGGGGGGCCTTGAATTTATACAGAACTTTCCTAGGTGGGGAAGTGATAGTTAATGGGAGGGGGTTGAGGTTCTGAGCAAGGTGCAGGGACCAATAGGGAGCTTTAGAGGTGAAAATTTTCCTGATAATGATTAGGGAGTTCATGGTCTCTTGGAATGCAGCAGGAGCACATGTTTCTTTTGATCTGTAGGGTTTTCAAGGGTTTCTTTATTTCCCTCTGGTATGTAAACAGTGAAGGTTTCCAGTCTCCCTCTGATATGCAGCTAGAGTAGTAAATGTCTCCATCTCCCTCTGACAGGCAGATGGTGAAGGCCTCTATCTCCCTCTACTCCTGACTCTTTGAGGTTCCTTTCTTTAACCTGTGGGGAAGTGCCCTCAGACATGGGGGAGGGGGTTGCCTTTTTCCCAATGCATGTCAGGGGAAACTGAGCTACAGCTTAATATTGCAAACCTCTAACAATGTGGTTTCCAAATATTTTTTCCCATTGTGTAAGTTGTTGTCATTTCATTTCTATGATAAAATCCTGTGAGAGCTAAAAATTTAAACTTTATGAGGCCCCATTTATCTATTTTTTCCTGTGTTGCTTGTGCCTTATGTGTAAAGTCTAAGAAACCATCACTTAACACAAGGTCTTGAAGATGCCTCTCTACATTTCCTTTCAGGAGTTTGATATATCTTAGCCTTACATTTAGGTCTTTCATCCATTTTGAGTTGATTTTTGTATGAGGTGTGAGGTAGCAGTCATCCTTTTTTCTTTTTTTTTTTTCTTTTTTGCAAATGGAGATCCAATTTTTCCCTCAATACCTGTTCAAGAAAGTACTCTTTCATAATTGAGTAAATGAATGGTCTTTGCCCCCATGTCAAATAGGTTGGCCATAAATGCAAGGGTTTGTTTCTGACATCTCAATTTTAGTCTGTTGATCTCTATGCCCATCTTTGGGAATACCATGCTCTTTTCTGTGTGTTTTTTTAAACACATCAGTTTTATTAACACATATTAATAAAGGATATAATCACCCAAAGTGTATAATCAGTGGTATTTGGTATAAGTGCATAGTTATTCATTCATCACCTCAGTCATCATTAGAATATTTTCATTATTTCAATGATAATAATTACAAACAAAAACCTGACAAATAAAGAAGAAAATTCTCCACCTCTCAATCTCTCTATCCTTCTTCTGCTGTACATAGCTGCTGTTTCTGGCTATTCTTCCATAATTGTTTATTAAGCAGTTTACTGAGATATATTTATATATCATATGATCTATCCAAAGTGTATAATCAATAACTTTTAGTATAATCAGAATGTTGTGTATTCATCACCACAAAAATCTTTAGAAGTGTTTCATTACTCCAAAAGGAAAAACTTTCATTTTTAAAAGAAGCTTGTTGGTGTTGATTGGGAATTTGTTGATTCCATAAATTGCTCTGGGTATGACTGACATCTTAACAATATTTTGTCTTCTACTACATGAACACAGAATGTGTATCTATTTATTTAGGTCTTCTTTGATTTCTTTTTAGCAATGTTTTGTATCTTTCTGTGTACAAGTCCTTTATTCCTTTGTTAGATTTATTCTTAGATATTTCCTCAGTGAGTAAAAGGTTTTCTGTTAGTGTCTGTCCTGAGGAGGGGGCTTTGCCATGTGTTCTCTGAGAAAATTGTTCTTAGGGAGCACAAACATTTCATTTTCTGCACTGTTCCCCTGGGGTTTATTCTTAACTTTCTCATGGAATGCTTAAGCAAGACTTAAGCAAATTTCCAATCAAGGCATGCTGTAGTTTCTTTTCTGACTGAGGGTTGTTTTCATGTAAAATTCTGATAGGTTCAGAGAGAGTGGGAAAGCATATACAATTGGGACACAAAAATACAAAAGGATGGGATTTTCTAGTTGGTTAAGTTGGGGACAGGCTGGTGCCAGATGAGCCATACTGAAGCCCAAGGAGAAAGAGACCATGGGTGGCCCTGTTTACATGTTTGCATCAATTTTTAATGTGCAATAATTCATCCAACATTAGTGTAGTGAAAAGTGTTTAAAATTGAGAAATATGTGAACTGAAAATAACACAATATTTTAAGTATGAAATTTTATATGTAACAAATCCAGGATTTATTTTAATATTTATTTCTTGAATTTAGGAAAATGGACATTTCAAAAGTTTTTTCTAATTTTACTATATGTTCATTTCATTTTCAATTGGTGTAACTGCATCATTTAACAATTTCCCATGAACCAGTAATTGTGTTAAATAAGCTTGTTTTTTTTTTAACTTCTAACACATATTTATGTATTAATAAGTTTTCATTCATGTTACCTTCTGTGATGGTTATATTGCGTCAACTCAGCCAGGTGTTTGCACCCAGTTGCTTGGTCAAGCAAGCACTGGGCGGACTGTAGTAAAAGGGCATTTATGGACTTTAGTCACTGTTGACTTTACTGCAGCAGTAAATCATAGACAGCTGATTATAATTATATCAGGGAGATTGCCATCCTCAGTGAGTGATGCTTAACCCAATCAGTTGAATGCCTTAAAGGGAAAGTGATTCCAGCATTGAGAGAGAATTTCCCAGCTTGTCTTTGGACAGCCAACCTCTCCCAGAACTCATCAAGAACCTTCACTGGACTTTCATTGCAGCCCCTGGTTGTAGCCTGCCTGCAGAACCTGGACTTGTGCATCCTCACGGCTCCATGAGAGACTCATAAAATCACACACTATTGACAGATATCTCTTGCTGATTGTTTCCCTAAAGAACCCTAATACACCTTCCTACAATGTCTTCCCCAGCTTCCCCTTCTTTAATATATTTCAGCAATGGTTCATCATTTTCAAGTTAAAAATCTTCCACCTCCTTGGTTAAAATTTCTTCCTAAGTATTTTGTTCTTTTGATGCTGTTGTTAAATTAATGGCTTTTTAAATTTCCTTTTCATATTATTTGTTGCTGTGGTATAGAAATACAAGAAACTTGTTCAGCTTTGCTGAAAATACTTATTAGCTGTAAAAGTATTTTTGTGAATTCTAGAGCATTTTTTATGTATAAATCATATCATCTGCAAGTAGCAGTAGTTTTACTTCTTCCTTTCCTGTTTGGATGCCTATTCTATTTTTCTTGCCTAATTGCTGTGGCTATTATATCCAGGACAATGATCAATAAGTGATGAAATATTATCTTTGGTTTGTTTCTTAACCCATTGGGAAACCTTTTAGTCTCTCCTAATGACTAGAAAACTAAATATGTATTCCTGATTTTGTTTGCTTATTTGTTTTTAAGAACAAATGCTTATTGGATTTTGTCAAATAGTTTTTCTGTGGCAATAGACATGATCAAATTTTTTGTTTCATTTTCTTTGAATTAATGATATATGTTATTTTGTATTTTAATAGACTTTAATTATTTTATGAGTTTTTTACAGATAAATCATGTATAAAGTACAGAATTCCCATGTACCTCTCACAGACACACAGATTTCCCTATACTTAACACTTTGCATTAATGTGGTAATTTTGTTAAAACTGAAACCCTGTGACAAGATTTATATGTTTAATTTTAATTCATAGTTTATGTTAGGATTCACTGTTTTTGTTGTAGAATTCTATGATATTTTCATCCTTTTCTCCTGGTAGCATATATACAACCTAACATGTTCCAATTCAATGCTGTTATTTACATTCACAATATTGTCACTATATCTGCCATCCCAATTTTCCCATCACCCCAAACAGAAAATCTATACCAATTTAGAGTTACCCCATTCCCTATATCCACCCTGACACAGGTAACCTGGATTTTAATTTCCTACAATAAAATTCATTTTTTCAGAGCTCTAGGGAAAGTATGCAGAAAGTATAGTTATTTCCTATACCCCCCTCTTCATCCTCTGCCCACAGTTGGCTTTTTTATTCACATCTGGCATTAGTGTGGTACATTTTTTACAGTTGATGAATCAATATTGATCCATTTTTGTCAATGAAAGTCCATAGATTAGGTTAGAGTTTACTCTGGATTGTGTAGTTCTATGGGCTTTGACAAATGTGTAAGGTCATGTGTTCATTATAGCACCATAAGGAACAGTTCACTCACCTAAAAATGCCAGTGCTCCACCAACTCACCCTTCCCTCCCTCCCCCAGAAACCTGGCTATCTTGAACTTTTTATTGATTCTATAGTATTGCCTTTTCCAGAATATCATATAGTTGGAATTAGATGGTATGTAGGCTTTTCTAGACTGGCTTCTTTCACATAGTCATATTCATTCAAGATTTCTCTATACTTTTTCATGCCTTGATAGCTATTTTGTTTTTGTTGTTGTTTTTAAAGATCTATTTAATCACCCCATTGTTTGCACTTGCTGTCTGCCTTCTCTGTCCATTTGCTGTGTGTTCTCTGCTTATCTTCTCTTTAGGCAGCACTGGGAACTGATCCTGGGACCTTCTGGAGTGGGAGAGAGGCGATCATTCTCTTGCACATCTTACTATGCCAGCTCTCCATGCAGGCCAGCACTCTGTGCGAGCTAGCATTCCGTGCAGGCCAGCACATGCAGGCTAGCACTACTGTATGGGGCAGCACTCCATGTCGGCCAGCACTCCGTGTGGACCAGCACTCCATGCAGGCCAACGCTCTGTGTGGACCAGCACTCTACATGGACCAGCACTTCCATGTGGGCTAGCACTACTGCACAGGCCAACACTCTATGTGGGCCAGCACTCCACATGGGCTAGCACTCCATGTGGGCCAGCACTACTGCATGGGCCAGCACTCTGCATGAGCCAGCACACTGTACAGGCCAGGACTCCATGCAGGCCAGCACTCCACATGGGCCAGCATGCAATGTGGGCCAGTACTCGGTGTGGGCCAGCTTTCCACTTAGGCCAGCATCCCTTCACCAGGAGCCTCTGAAATCAAAGCCTGGACCTCCTATATGGTAGATGGGAGCCCAATCACTTGAGCCACATCAGCTTCCTGCTAATATGTTTTGATCACTGGAAAACACTCATTCTATGGACATATCATGCATTGTTTATCTGTGCACCTATTGAATGGCATATTGATTACTTCCAGTTTTTGGCAATTATGAATATGCTGCTATAAACAATTAGTGCAGGTTTTTGTGTGGATGTGCATTTTCAAGTAATTTGTATGAATAGTTAGCTGTGTCAGTGCTGGATTGTGTGGCAAGCCTATGTTTAGCTTTTTAAAAAACTGACAGTCTTTCTTTAAAAATGACTGTTCTTGGGAAGCAGACTTGGCTCAGTGGATAGGGCATCTGCCTACAACATGCGAGGCCCACGGTTCAAACCCCGGGCCTCCTGACCCTGTGGAGCTGGCCCATGTACAGCACAAGGAGTGCCCTGCCACACAGGGGTGTCCCTGCATAGGGGAGCCCCATGCACAAGAAGTGCACCCCTTAAGGAGAGCCACCCAGTGTGAAAGAAAGTGCAGCCTGCCCAAGAATGGCACTGACCACACAGAGAGCTGACATTTCCCATGCTGCTGACAACAACAGAAGCAGACAAAAAGAAGACCATGCAGCAAAATGGACACAGAGAACAGACAAGGGGGGAGGGGGAATAAATAAAATAAAATCTTAAAAAAAAATAACTGTTCTGTTTTGCTTTATCACAAGCAATGAATGAGAGTTACTGTTGCTCCACATCTGCACCCACATTTGCAGTTGTCGGCTTTTGGGTTTCTAACCATTCAAATAGTTGAGCAGTGGTATCTAACTTTTAAAATTTTTATTTCCCTAAATACCCACATCCTAAAGATGATGCAAATGCTTTCCTATGTTTCTATGTCATCTGTATCTCCTTTTTGGTGAGGTGTTTGTGCAGATCTTTTGTCCATTTTAATTGGGTTGTTTTTTTATTGTTGAGTTTTAAATGTTCCTTGTATATTTTGGATATAAATACTTTATCAGAAACGTGGATTGCATATACTTCCTCCCATTCTGTAGTTTATCTCTTCATTTTCTTAACAGTGTCTTTTGCAGAATACAGTTTTTAATTTTTAAAAGAAGCCCAACCTAACATTATTTTTTCTTTCAATATATTGTGCTGTTAGTATTCTGCATAAAGTCATTGCTAAACCCAATGCCACCTATAATTTTAAAAATTGTATATTTTTGCATTTTATTTTTGAATAATGATGCATTTTGAGTTTGTTTTAGAGAAATTTATATAGTATATGTCTATATTCTTTTTGCATTTGGTTGTCCAGTTTTTCCAGCTTAATTTCTTGGAAACTCTGTCCTTACATCTTTGAATTGCCTTTGCTCCTTTGTCATAGATTAGTTGACTGTTCACTATATATACATGGAGGACTTACTTCTTTTCTCTCTATTCTGTTCCAATTAACTGCCTGTCTATTGTTTATCCATGACCACACTATTCTAATCACAATAGCTTTCTAGTTTTGTTTTGTTTTGTTTGGAATGCAGTATATTTTTAAATACAGTAAAAGCCACCTGCAAGTTAACCTGACAAGTTAACAAAGCTTAAGATATACCAGGTCATATCAACATTCACAGTCTTTTTACCCACATGAGAATAATATGTGGTAGTGTTTACCTGGAATGTGTATACATTTATAGAGGCAAGAAACCTTTGCAAATTCAGATTTAAAGGAGCTGAAAACAGAAACTAGATGTCCAAGGGTGGTGTAGCTGTGATTTGGAGATACTCTACCTCCTCCAAAGTTTGTGCACTTTCCAAAAGCTGAGCCGTTAGGAATCGAGCAAGCAGCTGTGGCACTTGCAAGAGCTTGGCTACTAATCTTGCAGGGTTTCCGGGCCCAGAAGAGGAATATGAACTCTCTACTCTTGCCAAAGTATGAAACCCCTAATGTGCCCACTGTGGGTGTCAGAAGAAGACTGGCGTCTGGATGGAAAAGTCATCTGGGAGGCTCCCTGGCTTAAATGTCTTTGCCACGGAGGGCAGCTGGGGTAGTGAGGGAAGGTGGAAGGGAGAGAGAGGGTGGGAAGGAAGATAAAATGAACACTATGTGCTTACAGAGAGAATCACTCACTGTCAGCATGCTGTGTCCACCCATTTTCATCACATGAAGTATCTGGGTGATTCTATGAGGAAGAAAGCCTGCACATGGGGCACCAGCATTACAGCAAATTCACATGAGCAAAACCTTCCATCACATTCTCTAGAACTGGTGAGGCAGTCCTTGGGCAGGCAACTTGGCTCAATCTGATACATTGAGACTCATGTTCCTCAGGAAATTAGCATGAGGTTTGTTTAGTGGTTAATTACTTTTTTATTATTGAATTATATTGTAAAGGCTTAAGTAGTATGTCTACAATTTAATCAAGACAAAACAATTTGCATTTACATCAAGGACCCATTTACTGTAGTGGCATAAAAGAGGCACAGACAAAAGATCAAGTACATGTTTTTAAAAATAAAGACTACATGTTTTACCTGGTCCCACTTTTGCTATTTTGGACTGTACTTTTCTTCCTAGAGAACTAACACGTTCATGTTAAATCTGATTTATCTTCCCACATTTAAAAAATTAAATACAGCTTCTCACTCTAAGTTATTAACAAAAGGGAATGGTTTTTAAAAAGTAAATCTGCTGTTATCCTACAGTGGAAAGGTTGAGTAAAACATGGCCCCTCTGTGGTTCATCTCAAGGGAACACATTTACTCAGAGGCAAGCGTTTGTGATCAGGGAGTAAGTTTCCCACTTCCTTTGCAGGACCAGATCTTCAAGTGTTTCTGGTCTCAATTGCGAAGTAAGTGAAAATGTCTGCATAACAAGTATAAGTCAAAAATCAAAACAGGGCTAATTAAAATCAAAATTCTATGCCAGTCTAAATATATATCTTCAGCTTTTTCCTTTTTTATTGCAGATGGTACTTAAAAATAACTTACCTTTTTAATGTTTTATGAAACTCAAATGAATAAGTTTAAAAATTTTATACTTCACTTGATTCTATTGAAATTTCAATTACCTACTACTTTACTTACCCAACTTATACATGAGGTAAGTTTCAGCTAAAAAAAAATTCCACCACAAAGATAAAACTGGTTCAAGCACATGCAAAATCATAATGCCCCACTCATGTTCTGAGTGTACAACTTTCACTATCGTGTATCCAAGAAAAATCCAAATGGAACCTAAGAACAGTGTTTAAAGTTTCTAACTTCTAAACACACATTTACCGATCTAAAAAATATTTTGTTACCAAATTGTACAGAATTCATGTTTACTGTAAACAAAGAGGACACATTTCCAATATTGCTTGATAGCCAGCTGTCAGTTTTCTAAAACACTATATTTTTGCAGTAAAATATCCCTGCTAGAAATCAACTGTATTTAAATAGATCTTTTTTTTTAAAGATTTATTTTTATTTATTTAATTCCCCTCCCCTCCCCTCCCCTCCCCTCCCCTCCCCTCCCCTCCCCTCCCCTCCCCTCCCCTCCCCTCCCCTCCCCTCCCCCGGTTGTCTGTTTTCTGTGTCTTTTTGCTGCGTCTTGTTTCTTTGTCCACTTCTGTTGTCGTCAGCGGCACGGGAAGTGTGGGCGGCGCCATTCCTCGGCAGGCTGCTCCCTCCTTCGTGCTGGGCGGCTCTCCTTATGGGTGCACTCCTTGCGTGTGGGCTCCCCTACGCGGGGGACACCCATGTGTGGCACGGCACTCCTTGAGTGCATCAGCGCTGCTCATCGGTGCTCCACACGGGTCAAGGAGGCCCGGGGCTTGAACCTCGGACCTCCCATGTGGTAGACAGACGCCCTAACCACTGGGCCAAAGTCCGTTTCCCTTAAATAGATCTTAACAGAAGTAAGACATTCATTGTACTAGAAATCTTTTAAAAAGTGAGTTCAATCAGGCTACAATAGCATTGACATGAATAAAAATTACAGGAGAGATTACTGCTGTACTTTTCCCCATAACTACTATCAAACTTTGTTTAAATTGTGCAACCCCAAATTACTCATGTTTCCTCTTGCTGGATTTCATTATGTTTCACAGAGATATCCTTAGATCTGTTCTGTAAGAATTCAAGATTTTGAAATGTGTAGGTTCGCATTATACTACCATGTTTTGCCCTTCTTGTTTTCCAAATACACAGAAACAATGTAATTTTCTTAAAAAATGAAATAAGATGTCCACGTGAAAAAAAAAAGCCTAGAAAAAGTTCCAGAGCTAAAAAAGTTTATTCAAATGGCCACAAAGTGACCTCTAGTTTAAAGTCCAAAACACTTAAATGAAGTTCATTTATGTTTTCTTTTCTTTTCAAAGGAATACTGTAAAATAATCACATTATTTTAGTTCTTGAGTCAACAAGTGTACACAAATGTTTTATTCAGTTAAAATTATGAGACCAAGCTCAGTGTGCCAAAGTGTGCATTCAGTTGATTTTGCAGAGTTCGCAGAAAAAAATTTAGAGATTTCTTAGAGAACTGACCTGGTTCCCGGTTGTTCCTACAACAGGGGCAGGATCTCCTCCCTATTTCAGAGTTGCTCTGTGACAGCTGGATCATCTTCATCTTCTCACCTGGGTTCATCAGTTTTCTTTGTGGCTTTCCTGGCAAGGTGGGCCAGCTCAGTTCTGCAGCGGCTGCCCCAGCCAGGATGGGAAGGGCTCACCCCGTCGCTGCTGCTGGCGCCAGCAGGAGCGCGGCCAGGTGTGCACGGAGGCTGCAGGTGGAGCTCACCTGCACGTGTTTGTGCCACTCCCTGGGAGGTTCACCTTGGGGGTCAGCTCACTCCTCGACTTCTCTTTCATGGTCACCAGGGTCTCCAGTAACCCGGGTTCTCGCAGGAAGCCCCTCTCTCGCAGCCCACCCGCGGCTCCCACACCTTGCTCTACTGCGCCTGCGCCGCCAAGCTCCTCTGTGGGTCCTGCCTGGTGGCCCCCTCGGGAGCGACGGAGCATCCTGGGATGGCAGGGCTTAGCGCCCACAGCCCTGGCAGGCCCGCAACCCCTGACTTGGCCAGTTCCACCCCTACACCCCCAGCCACTGGTGGGCTGAGCTGAGGAGCCCAAGGTGCTGTTCAGTGCTTGATCTTCCTGCGTGCACCCTGCTGAGTTCCTGGGTGACTCCTGCTCCTCCTGCTCACGACCCTGCAGACAAGCTGCGGGGGTTGCTGTGCCGGCAGGTTCAGGAGTTTGCAGAGGAATTCAAGTAACTCTTGGTCCATAGGGTCCTGTGGAATCTTTGATATCAGGATGATGGTGGCCTCACGCAAGGAATGAGGAAATTTTCTCACCTTCTATATTTATATTTGAAAGAGTTTGAAAACTTAGTTTTGAATTATTCTGTATGTTTTTAGTATAATTGACCAAGGAAGCCATCTGGTTCTGGACTCTTCTGGGTGGGGAAATTTTTGATGATCATTCAATCTCTTGTTAGAGCTCTGATCTTATTTTCTATTTATTCTTCAGTCCGTTTTGGTAGTTTGTATGCTTCTAGAAGTTGTCTGTTTTACCTTAGTTATCTAGTTTGTTGTACTATTGTTCATGATATTCTTTTACTGACCTTTTATTCCTCTAAAGTCTGTAGCTTGAGTGTAGTTCATAATTTTCACTGAGTTGTGAATTTTCCAGTTTCCCTCTCTTTGGCAGGAAGTTCAGGTGCAGCGTGCCATTGCAAGGGAGGCTGGGCTGGGCTGGGCTCGGCTCGGCTCAGTAAGGTTTGGCTCAGTCGGGTTCGGCTTGGCTCGGCTAGCCTCGGCTGGGCTCGGTGAGTCTGGCCTCGGCTTGGCTCCCCGGGCTGGGTTGGCCTAGGCTCTGCTCGGCCGGGCTTGCCTCCGCTGGCTCGGCTGGGCTCTGCTGGACTGGGCCCAGATCGGCTGGATTCCGCAGGGCTCAGCTCGGTTGCGCTCATCAGGGCTCGGCTCGGCTGGACCTGGCTCGGTTGGGCTTCGCTCGGTTGGGCTCGTCTGGCTCCAATCAGCTGGTCCCCCCTCGGCCGGACAGGGCTGGGCTCGCCTGGGCTGGGCTCGCCTGGGCTGGGCTCGCCTGGGCTCATATGGGTGCAGTGCGCTGGGCTCCGCGGGCCTCAATTCGCCCTGGCTCGGCTCGGCTGGGATGGGTTCCGGCTCCCACGCACCTGGCCCCAGGCACAGTGGGCGGGGCCCTGGAGCCAGGTCGCAAGATCCTGGTCCTGAAACCTGCCTGCAGGCTCGGGGGTTCCCGGACTCCAGCTGGGCCTCTGCAGCTCCATAGGCCCTGACCACGGGCGGGGGCGCGGCAACCGAGAGGAGATCGGCTCCCATGGACCTTCCCCTGGCGCCAGAGCACCCCTCCCCATTAACCTCATGCAAATTTTGAAGGATAAACCAAGTTGATGCTTAGAGAGGGCTTTGGCCTAAGCTTGGCAAACTGTTGACTTCATTTTCTTACTATCATATCTTCAGGTCAAGAAGTTCTTTCAAGTCCCAGATGTGAAAATTCTTATCCCCAGTATGAGAAGTAGGAAGATTCAGTATTTGATACAATAGAAAAGTCCATATAAAAATTGATCAGGGATGTATTACTTTAAATAGTGATAAAATTTTATGAAACACAGAAATGGCACAATCCTTAAAAGATTGAGGAGAATTGCTGAAAATATTTAAATTTTATAAAGAGTGCCAAAGTTTTGCAAGTTGATTACTCCCAGAAAGAAAAATCCTAATAAGAGCAATAGCTTCACAAGATAAATTAAGGAATTGCTAATACTTCATTGATAAATTTCAATCTTTGTGAATGCCCCGGCCAGCGGGGCAGTAAACGAGGGCTCGTGGTTGCGTGGATGGGAATGGTGAGACAGGAGACGCGAGGAATGACAGCGAGACAGGGTGAGGATCAAGCTGCAAATTTTATTGAGGGGAACAAAGCATATATACTCTTGGGAAGGGGAGGGGTAATAGGCGGAGGTGGAAGTTAGGGATTGGCTATGGTTGCTACTGACGTGTAGGGTGGGTTTCAGTTTCCCCGCCTTGCGCCTGCGCACTGCCTTATCAGTCTGGGCAGTGGCGGGAAGATGGAGAACAAAGGCCTGAAAGGGAAGAAGAATAAGGAAGTGACAGGGCAGGTTTGGATTCTGCCATGTTGTGGGACCTGGCATATTGTGAGGAGCTAATTATAGTTTGCTCAAATGAGAGGGTTGGCTCTTCTCTGGCAGCCGTGCTACTGACTCTCGCTGAGGTCGGCTTACATTCTTTTTATCGCTCCCAACAAATCTTCAAAAATCTGAATGTCATTAAAATATTTAGAAGATAGTTCTCAAAAGAAAAGATGACATCATTTAAAATAGAAGCTCCACGAGGTGTTTTCATGATTTAGATTTAAAGCATGAAAATAATTTTGATAAAATGTAAAAAGGAATACTCAGAATTAATGTAATGGCTCACCAATGAACAGGGGGAAAAAATAGAATATATACCCTTCTCTACAGCAAATGCCCTCTTGATGAGAACTCCCTGTGATTGGTGTTTGTTAAGTTCTGTTAGGAGAGCTATTTGACCTGAGAAAAGAAACCTCTCAGTATTCACAGATTTGGACTGTTGTGGTCAGCCTTTCCCTCTCACTGTCCAGTCCTCAGCAGTCTTTGCTCAGTGATCTCTGAAATGGTTTGGCTCAGTCAGCCTGGATGGCTGTGAATGTATCAGCATTGACACTGACTCTTTAAGCCAAATCTGCACCCAAGTAACTGCCCAGCACTGCCTGGTTTAACACTGACTCTTATTTTTGTCCAGCACTGACTGCTTTATGACTTCTTCAGCACAGAGCACCCAAAGGGCCTGGGAAGAGATGTCCTCCTCGCGAGTCCCCCGAGGAGGTTCACGGCTCAGGTCAGGCTGTTGGACAGCAGCTCCCCACACACAGCTGTGCTTTGGAGAGGCAGGATGTCCAGTGGGGAGCAGGCCTTGCCCCTGAGGAGGAAGCAGGTACCACGCAACCTCTGTGCAGTTCCCACCCTGAGAAGCAGCTGGGGCTTCTGTTCCCTGTTTGGGTCACAAGGTGTGCTCAGGCTCTTCCATTAGGCCTACACCCTCCCAGGGTTCTAGAATGCAGACATGAAGCCTCTGCACACCAAGGTGAGGAGGGGAGGCAAGGCTGAGAAATGACCCCTGAGGACGTCGCTGACTTGCCCGCACAGCTAGATCCTAAAACAGCTGTTTAATCTCTTCTTCCCTGGAATTCATTAACAGTTCATTCACCATATAATAACGACCTTGCTAATTATGGGAAAGAAAAGTCTTAAGTCAGTGTATTAGTCAGCCAAAGGGGTGCTGATGTGAAATACCAGAAATTGCTTGGTTTCTATACAGGGTATTTATTTGGGGTAGGAGCTTACAGATACTAGGCCATAAAGCCTAAGTTACATCCCTCAGCAGTCTATTTTCACATGTTGGAGCAAGATGGCTGCTGACAGCTGTGAGGATTCAAGCTTCCTGGGTTCCTCCCTTCCAGGGTCTTGCTTCTCTCTGGATTCAAGGTTCCTTTCTTCCCAGGGCTTGCTTCTTCCTGGGCTCAGAGTTCCTCTCTTCCTGGGGCTTGCTTCTCTTTCCTCTGTCAGCTTACTTCCCAGGGCTCCAGTTTAAGGCTTCAGCATCAATCTCCAACATCAAAACTCTAACTTCAGACACCCTCAACTCTGTCCTTTGCCATGCCTTTTATCTGTGAGTCCCCACCCACCAAGTGGTGGGGACTGAACACCCTAAGGACGTGACCCAACAAAGCTCTAATCATAACTTAATCATGCCCATATACAGACCAGACAACAAACTTAATCCAATATCAATTTTTGGAATTCATAACCATATCAAACTGCTACAGTCAGTATGTGGCTGTTGGAAGTTATTTATATATCCCCAAAAGGAAAAGCTTAAGTTTGTAAACTAATGTATTCCTCTGGGTGTGATACCAACAAAAAAGCATCTGCCAATCTCTTTATACTTCCCTGGCCACACGTAGCTGCTATTCTGTTTATGTCTTTCTACTTATTTGTATTTATATTTTGTTAGTTTAAAATATGCAATATCCCCTATATTCATATTTCACATAAGTTTTCACTGTTATAAAGTCCCATGTTACATTTTTTAGCTTTCCTTCTAGTAATATACATGACCTTGGACTTACCCTTTCAGCCACTGTGATACTAATATAATAGCACTGCTCATTACAAGCACTATGATGTGCTTTCACAATTTCTATTCATTTCTAAAGATTTACAACCTTGATACTAATTCTGCACATTTTAACCCTTAACTTTTATTTTCTCTACCTCTTTCTATTTTCTGGTGACCTATATTCTATTGTTAACTCCAAGGCTTTACACGTTTATCCAGTTCTTTGTGTATGTGTCTTTTCATTTTTTTTACTTTTTAAAAGATACTTAGACTACATAAATGTTACAGAGAATATAGGGGATTCTCACATGCCCTGCTCCTCACACCTCCCACATTTTCCCACATTAGCAACATCTTTGATTAGTGTGGTACATTGATTGCAATTGAAAACACATTTTGGAGCATTGACACTAAGCATGGATTATAGTTTGAATTGTACTTTACAGTTTCTCCCACTCAATTCTGTAGCTTACAGTAAGATATATATTGGCCTGTGTCTGTCATTGTAATGTCATGCAGGCTGATTCCCAAGTCTTGAAGATGCTCTCCTATTACACCTGTTTTTCCCTCTCCCTACCCTCAGAACCTCCAGTGGCCACTGCCTCCACATCAATATTTCCTCCATTGCTGGGATTTCAGAAGGTCTAGAGTAGAATAGTAGTAAGTCTACTGTAGTCCATAGTTCATTCCCCAATCCTGAGGATTCTGGGATGGTGATACCCATTCCACCTTTATTTGAGGGGGGTGCTTGAATCCCATACAGCCAGTGCATGGAACTCTCTTGCTTGCAGTTGTAGGCACTTTTGATTCCTTGGTATGTTGGTTCTCCTTCATCTCCTCCTTGTTACTTGTCCTGGGTCAGTCCAATGAACTGGAGCAGAGGTGTTGCAAGTCCCTTTAAGATTCAGGGCTAGGCTGGCACATAGGCAGCCCAGAGATTTATGTCTTTTAGAGGTATACCTACCAACTTCAGTACTAATTATAAGTTCAAACAGAAGGACAGAGGAGCCATGTGTAGGGAAACCACAAGGGAGTCTGACTCTGTCACACTGGAGAGCATAAATCCCAAAGGAGGGCCCACTGGCAAGGGACCAAACTCCTGAGCTATCTGCCCTGACTATAGTGTCTGGATGTCTCCAGAGCCCTCAGGAGCCTCACTATTTGGGTTGTATCTACTTTGGCAGTCTATGTGATCATGCAGAGATGTGCATAAAGGTTACCTCTGGAGTTCCCTCCCAAGTAACTTTGAAGTCTCTTAACCAAATAAACTCATTTGTCTCCACCTTCTCCCCCATTTAGTCAAGGCCTTTTTTTTCCCACTTGCATTGTTTGTTGGTACTTGGTAGCAATCCCTGGATGCCAGGAAGTCTCATCCCCAGGAGTCATTTCCCTTGGGGGAATTTATTGCATTTATAAACTGAGTTTTGGCTTAGAAGGGGCCACATTTGAGCAACAAGGAGGCTCCCTGTAGGTAATTCTTAGGCATCCTACAATACTATGCCAAGTTTCAATTTCAAGAGCAAAGGCTTGCGGTCACCAGTCGGGCTGAAGTGTGGTTTGCTGGCCTGGCGGGGGAGCAGCCGCGGTAGGGCAAGCCACTGCCCCCATAATAGGGTGGCTGGTCGGACTCACTGCCACCCCTGAAGGGAGCTCGGCATGGGCGCAGAGTGCCCTCGGGTCTCCCCTTCTAGGCAGCCATGCTTCCGCAGCCGCCCCTCCTCCCGGATGGCGCCACCCGATGCCTGTGGGGCAGCACCCTTCTTCTTCTTTCTCCCTGCGCAGGCGCAGGGCGGAAAATTCCAGTCTGCCCTTTTCCCCTCCCCCGACAGCAGCAACAGCCAGGTGTGGGTGGAAAAATCCAGCCCGCCCTTTTCCCCTCCCCCGACAGCAGCAACAGCCAGGTGTGGGCGGAAAACTCCAGCCCGCCCTTTTCCCTTCCCCCGACAGCAGCAACAGCCAGGCGTGGGCGGGAAACTCAAGTCTGCCCTCCACCCCAGCAACAGCAGCCACCAATCCCTAAACCCTGCCCCTTCCCCCAGCAACAGCGACAGCCAATCCCTAACCACCACCCCTCCCCCGTCCAGTACCGCCCACTGACCTTTCGCCGGCAACCAATCAGAACAGGGTGTGGCTTCGACCAATCAGCCTTCCCCAGCCCCTATAAAACTGTTGCCTCTCCCTCAGTAAAGTGGACTTGCGTGTTTACCTTGTCTCCGCGGTGGTTCTTCTGCCGTGCGCCCTCCAGTCCTGAGAGCCCCCGACAAGGGCCTGGCCTCCCTTGTCCCCAGTTCGTCGCCTGCTTCTCCGGGCGACCCCTTCGTCGCCTGCTTCTCCGAGCGACCCCTTCGTCGCCGGCTTCGCCGGGCGACCCCGTCAGCCGAACCACGCAACCCCTTGTGAGACTGATCCCTCGTTTGCTACCGGACCGACCCCTCGTCCCAGGTGGGACCGACCCCTCGTCCCAAGCGGGACCGACCCCTCGTCCAGAGCTGGACCGACCCCTCGTCCGCAGCCAGACCCCACCTCTACCGACCGAGCAAGCCGTCGCAAAGGCTCATAATCATAGTCATCAGTATCAATGGCTCATCAATGGACCATTCTCCTCCAGTAGTCATTGCCCCTGTATTTGGGGCTCCAGGAGAGAATGTGGCAGAGCTCCTCAGGATGGGCATTTGATATTCTTTGGCTGCTGTGTGAATCTCCAGCCACTGTGGCTATGCCCCATGAACCTTTGAACACATTTATATGCCCTATATTTATGCCCAGTGAACCTCCTCCCATGTATCCCCATCACTGACACCCTGCCCCACTGATCCTCCCCTGCCACAGTTGTAAGTCTTCTGTGATCCAAAACTTCTCAAAAGTGAAGCCAATAAGTAGCCAAATACAATTAATAAGAAAATGAAATAATATTGATAGTTTTAAACATAAGAAATAACAAATAAATTTCAGAAAATTTTAAAAAATTAAAAACATAATAAAAAATTGGGATTAAAAATAATGAAAAATATTTAAGAAAATTTTTTTTGACATTTTGCCTTTCATCACTGTAAGATCTGTTGTCCTATATGTACACTGACATTTTCTTCCATTTGTTCCCGTAGTGTTTTACATTTTTTTGTTTTGTCTTCAAAGAAGTTTTAGGTCACAGTAAAGTCACATGAAAAATACAGGGAATCCCATTTACCAACATCCTGCCCATTTCCCCCCTTCCCATATTAATAACCTTTTTATATGTGGATGATACATTTCTTACAACTGATGAACACAGCTACTAACCATGGTCAATAGTTTACATTATGGTTTACATTTTTGACTGTACACTTTTATAAATTTTGATGAAGTTTAACATGGCCTGTATCCATCATTGCAAGATCATTTAGAAAACTTCTATTGCCCCCAAAATATCCCCTGTTTCATCTATTCCATTCTTCCCTTCCCCTCCCCTGTGACAGACAGAGACCATCAGGCTTCACTCCTTAAAGGACAAGATTCATAATTGTTTGCAGCAACACTGAGGGCTTGACACACTGGTCTGTCCTCCCCTATTAGGCACCACCCATGCTCTCAAGAGACTCCTGTCCCTCTATTTGGGAACATAGTGGGCCTCCCCAGGATGGGAGTCCAACTCCTTCCCACTCTTTATGTGAGTTTCCACCCACTGATATAACACACTATGGCAAAATGATCCCTTGCACACTCCTGACAAGCCTGCCCTGACCCAAATGCCTCCCCACTGAAGACCCTAAATCAGTAACCCTTTCTTGTCATGTTGCCAAAAGAGCTTTCCCCACATCGTAGTTTCAGCTATGTACCCACGAATCCCCATTGTTCACCAGCTCTCTCCCCCAACCCTCTCCCAGTTCCATGGACCATTCAACACATCCCCTCACCCTACCCACCTGTCAAAACTGTACCACCCAACCCATTAGTGTCACTACACCCCTGCCATGTCCCTTCACTGCACAAGTACAAACGTTCACATTATCATAGATGTTACCTTATTGGCACTGGCTAACAACCTTCTTCTCCCTTTCTATTTCTTGTAAACATATCTTACAAATCTAGCTGTGCGAGTTGCTCAATTTGCTTAATTCTTCTCAGTGAGGTCCTTTAACACCTGGCTTACTTCAATCAATATAAGGCAGCCTACTCAATGGGAGAAAATATTTGGTAACCATATACCTGATAGGAGCTTAATATCCTGCATATATAAAGAAACCCTATACCTTGAAAATAAAAAGACAAACAACCCATTTAAAAAATGGGCAAGTGATTTGTATAGACACTTCTCCAAAGAAGAAATACAAATGGCTAAAATGCACATAAAAAGATGCTCAACATCACTAGCTATTAGGGAAATGCCAATCAAAACTGCAATGAGGGAAACGGACTTGACCCAGTGGTTAGGGCATCTGTCTACCACATGGGAGGTCCATGGTTCAAACCCCAGGCCTCCTTGACCCATGTGGAGCTGGCCCATGCACAGTGCTGATGTGCACAAGGAGTGCCACGCCACGCAGGGGTGTCCCCCGCGTAGGGGAGCCCCTTGCGCAAGGAGTGCACCCGTAAGGAGAGCTGCCCAGTGTGAAAGAAAGTGCAGCCTGCCCAGGAATGGCACCGCCCACACTTCCGTGCTGCTGATGACAACAGAAGTGGACAAAGAAACAAGACGCAGCAAATAGACACAGAGAACAGACAACTGGGGGAGGGGGGGGAATTAAATAAATAAATCTTTAAAAAAAAAACAACTGCAATGAGATAGTCATCTTTCACCCATTAGACTGACAGCTAGTAAAAAACAGGGGACTACAAGTGGTGGAGAAGGTGTGGAAGAACAGGAAACCTGGTCCTCCACTGCTGGTGGGAATGTGGAATGATGCAGTGATTGTTGAGGACAGTTTAACGGTTCCTCTAAAAACTAACTATAGATCTGGCATATGACCCAGCAATTCCACAGTATGGTGTATACCCAGAAAAATTAAAAGCAAGGACACAGACAGATAAATGCACACCAATATACATAGTGGCATTGTTCACTATTGTTAAAAATTGGAATCAACCCAAATGCCCATCAAGAAATAAATGGATATGGAAAGCAGACTTGGCTCCACTGATAGAGCACCCACCTACCATATGGAGGGTCCAGAGTTCGATCCCCAGGGCCTCCTGACACATGTGG
Source organism: Dasypus novemcinctus (assembly GCF_030445035.2). Taxonomy (NCBI): domain Eukaryota; kingdom Metazoa; phylum Chordata; class Mammalia; order Cingulata; family Dasypodidae; genus Dasypus; species Dasypus novemcinctus. The sequence continues at coordinate 100,374,012 of NC_080689.1, forward strand.
TAAGCTGGCCCATGCACAGTGCTGCCCCTGTGCAAGGAGTGCACCTCACAAGGAGATCCACTCCACTTGAAAATCTCAGCCCACCCAAGAGTGGCACCACACACATAGAGAGCTGATGTAACAAGATGATGCAACAAAAAAGAGACATGGTTTTCCCAGTGCTGCCTGATAATGCAAGTGGATGCAAAAGAACACACAATGAATGGGCACAGAGAGCAGACAACAGGAGGGAAGGGGAGAGAAATAAATAAAATAAGTCTTTAAGGTGGCAGAATTGGCCCAGTGGTTAGGGCATCCATCTACCACATGGGAGGTCTGCAGTTCAAGTCCCGGGCCTCCTTGACCTGTGTTGAGCTGGCCCCTGTACAGTGCTGATGCATGCAAGGAGCGCCCTGCCATGCAGGGGTGTCCCCCATGTAGGGGAGCCCCATGCACAAGGAGTGTGCCCCATAAGGAGAGCCACCCAGCATGAAAGAAAGTGCAGCCTGCCCAAGAATGGCACCATGCACACGGAGAGCTGATGCAGCAAGATGACACAACCAAAAAGAAACACAGATTCCCATGCCGCTGACAATAACAGAAGTGGACAAAGAAAGAAGATGCAGCAAATAGACACAGAGAACAGACAACCGGGGTGGGGTGGGGGGAAGGGGAGACAAATAAATAAATAAATAAATAAATAAATAAATAAATAAATAAATAAATAAATAAATAAATAAAAGTAAATAGAATGTTATTATATTTACCATTCAGTTGTTAGTACACTTTAAAAAGAGATTAATGGATAAACAAAATGTGGAATAAGCATACAATAGAATATCACTCATTTGTAAGAAGGGATACAAGTACTAACACATGGGATAACATGGATGAATCTTCAGGACCTTATATTTAGTCATTAATAGCACAGGGATACACTCTTTGTCCTTTTGTGTCTGGTTTGCTTCACTTAAAATAATGTCTTATAGATTCATCCATATTGTCATATGCTTCATGACCTCATTTTTTCTTATTGCTGCATATCATTCCATCATGTATATACAACACAGTTTGTTTATCTACTGATTAGTTGATTGACACCTAGATTGTTGTCAACTTTTGGAAATCATGAATAAAGCCACTATGAACGTCAGAGGAGATGTCTCTGTGTCACTGCTCTCAGCCTTCTGGGTATGTAGCTAGTAATGGTATTGCCAGGTCACATGCCAAGTGTATTTCAACTTCCTTAGGAACTGACAGGCAGTCCCCCACAGTTGAAGTACCATTCTACATTCCACCAACAGTGAATAAGGTTCCTGTCTCTCCACATCCTCTCCAACACTGAGAGATTTCTGACTTTTCAGTAGTATCCATTCTAATAGGTGTGAAATGATACCTCATTGTAGTTTTTTTAAACAAATCTATTTTACTGATACATATTACTAAAGCATACATCAATCCAAATTATTCAAACTATGGTAGAAACACATAGTTGTGCATTCATCACTTCAGTCATTTTTAGAGCAATTTCATTATTCCAATAACAGTAATAATAATAATAATGAAGCAATTTCAGCACCTCCCAATCTCTCTATGCTTCCCCTGCCATACATAGCTGCTATTCTTTTTCATTTTTTCTAGGTTATTTTTATTTATATTTTGTAAAAACAGTTTTATGTATGCAATATCACCCATATTCATATTTTATGTGAGGTTTTACTATGTTACACAGTCCTATGTTACAGTTTTTAGCTTTCTTCTAGTAATGTACATGACCTCAGGCCTTCAACTACTGTCAAACCCATGTAATAGCTCTGCTAGTTACAAACACTATGATATGCTCTCACCATTTCTATTAATTTTCTAAGATTTACAAACAACCTTTTTACCAGTTCTGCACAGATTAACCTTCAGCTTTCCATTCTCTGTCTTCATCCTATTTTCTGGTGGCCTGTATTCTAATTATTAACTCCTTACATTTACACAATATACTTAGTTCATAATAGCATAATCATACATTATTTGTCCTTTTATGTCTGGCATGCTTTGCTCAAAATAATATCCTCCATGTTCGTCCATGTTGTCATATGCTTCATGACTTCATATCTTGTTATAGCTGCATAACATTCCATCATTTGCACATGCCACAATTGTTTATCCATTCTTCAACTGATGGACACGTAGGTTGTTTCCAACCTCTGGCAATCGTGAATAATCCTAATATGAACATTAGTGTGCAAACATCTGTGTCTCTGCTCTCAGTCTTACTGGGTATATAGCTAGTAATGATGTTGTCGGGTTACATGGCAAGTCTATATACAACTTCCTTAGAAACTGCCAAACAGTCCTCCACAGTAGCTGTACCATTATACATTCCTACCAACAGTAAATAAGCATCACTGTCTCTCACATCCTCTCCAACATTTACAACTATTACATCTAATAGTTTTGAAATGATATCTCATTGTGGTTTTAATTTTCATTTCCCTAATTGCTAGTGATGTTGAACATTTATGTGTTTCTTTGCCATTTATATTTCTTCTTCAGACAGTTATCTTGTCAAGTCACTTGCCCATTTTTAATTTAGCTTGTATTTTTATAGCACATATTGAGTAACAGTGGTGACAGTAGGCCTACAATCTTGTCCTAGATCTCAGTGGGAAAGCTTTGTCCTTCCCATTGAGTACAAGGGTAGCTGTAGGTTTTTCATATCTATAGTTTACCATATTGAGAAAACTTCCTTCTATTCCTATCTTTTGAGAGTTTTCAACAAGAAAGGGTGTTGTATTTTGTGAAATACCTTTTTTGCCTCAATGAATAGGATCATGTGATTATTCTTCAACTTATAAATATGACTTATTACACCAATTGATTTTATTCTATTGAACCACCCTTCCATACCTGGGATAAAACCCACTTGCTCCTGATGTGAAACTCTTTGAATGTGCTTTTGGAATCTATTTGCAAGTATATTGTTAATGATATTTGCATTTCTATTCATTAGAGATATTGGTCTGGAATTTTAAAACTTTTAAAATATCTTTATCTAGGTTTGGGATTAGGGTGATGTTGGTTTCATGGAATGAGTCTGGTAGTATTCTTTCCTTCTGAAGTGTTTTGGAAGAGCTTGAGCAAGACTGGTATTAGATGATCTTTGAATGGTTGGTAATTTCACCTGTTAAGGCATCTGGTCCCAGGCTTTTCATCCTTTGGAGGTTTTGTTTTTTGTTTTTTTTTTAAATCTTTTTTTTTTTAAGATTTATTATTTATTTATTTAATTCCCCTCCCCTCCCCCAGTTGTCTGTTTTCTGTGTCTTTTTGCTGCGTCTTGTTTCTTTGTCCGCTTCTGTTGTCATCAGCCGCACGGGAGGTGTGGGCGGCACCATTCCTGGGCAGGCTGCTCCCTCCTTCGGGCTGGGCGGCTCTCCTTACGGGGTGCACTCCTTGCGCGTGGGGCTCCCCTATGCGGGGACACCCCTGTGAGGCAGGACACTCCTTGCGCGCATCAGCACTGCGCATGGGCCAGCTCCACACGGGTCAAGGAGGCCCGGGACTTGAACCGCGGACCTCCCATGTGGTAGACGGACGCCCTAACCACTGGGCCAAAGTCCGTTTCCCGCTTTTGGAGGTTTTGATGACTGTTTCAATCTCTTACAATATGTTGTGCTCTTCCAATTCTTCCAGGGCCAGTGTAGGTGGTTCATGTGTTTCTAGGAAATTATCCATCTCCTCAACATTGTCTGTTTTATTCATATACAGTTGTTCATAGTATCCTCTTATGAGCTCTCTTATTTCTGCAGGATCATAATTAATGTCCCCTCTCTCATTTCTGATTATATTTATTTGTGTCTTCTCTCTTATTTCTTTGTCAGTCTAGGTAAGGGTTTGTTGATTTTGTTGACCTCAAAAAACCAATTTTTGGTTTTCTTATTTTTCTGTATTGTTTCTTTGTTCTTTTTTTTTAAAGATTTATTTATTTCTCTCACCCTCCCCCCCCCCCGGTTGTCTGTTCTCTGTGTCTATTTGCTGTGTCTTCTTTGTCTGCTTCTGTTGTTGTCAGCAGCATGGGAATCTGTGTTAGGGAATCTGTGTTTCTTTTTGTTTCTTTCCTTCAGCTTGGTTTGGCATTCATTTGTTGCTTTTTTTCTAGTTCCTCCAAGTGTGCAGTTAGATCTTCAATTTTAGGTCTCTCCTCTTTTTTAATCTAACACTGCCTTTGCAGTGTCCCATAAATTTTGATATGCTGTGTTCTCATTACATTCATCTCAAGATATTTGCTGAATTCTCTTAATTTCTTCTTTAACCCGCTGATTATTTAAGACTGTGTTGTTTAATCTCCATATGTTTAAGAATTTCCCTTTTTCCATACATTACTGATTTCCAGCTTCATTCTGTTATTATCAGATAAAGTGTTTTGTATAGTTTCAGTCTTTATAAATTTACTGAGACTTGTCTTGTGACCCTACAAATGGTCTCTCTTGGAGTACGATTGATGAGCGCTTGAAAAGTAAAGTACACCCTGCTGTTTGGGGGTGCAGTGCTTCATAGATATTTGTTAGGTCTAGTTCATTTATCACATTATTCACACTCTCTTCCTTTATTTATCCTCTGTCCTAATTTTCTATCCAATACTCAGAGAGGTGTATTGAAGTCTCCAACTATTACTATAGAGGCATCTATATCTCCCTTCAGTTTTACCAGTGTGTTCCTCATGTATCTTTGGTCACTCAGGTTAGGTGTATAAATATTAAATACAGCTATTTCTTCTTGGTGAATGGCCTTTTAAAAAATATATAATGACCTTCTTCATCCTTTATAACAGTTCTTTGCTTGAAATCTATTTGTCCAATACTAATATAATTACTCCAGTTTCTTTTGTTTATTATTTGCATGAAATATCTTTTCCCAACATTTTACATTTAACCCGGTTGTGACCTTATATCTGAAGTGGGTCTTTTGTAGAAAACATATAGATGGCTCATATTTTTTTAATTCATTCTATCAGTCTATGTCTTTGGATTGGGGAGTTTAAGCCATTAACAATATTATTATTATAAAGGCATTACTTACATCATCCATTTTGTCCTTTGTTTCCCTCAGAATATCATTCTATGTCTGCCTTTTTACACTTTAATTTTTACCCTTCCTAATATCTTCCTTTCTATACTCTTCTGGAAATCTCACCATTGCTTTTTCCTTGGAAGCTGCAGCACTCCAGTATTTCTTGTAATTCTGGTCTTTCAGTAATATATTTCATCAATTTTTATTTGTCTGTGAAAACATTGAAATCACCCTCATTTTTGAAGTATAGTTTTGCCAGATAGAGAATTCTTCTCTCCTCCATGGTTTCTGATGAGGGTTCTGCACTTAATCTTTTCAAGTATTTTTGGAATGTGTTGCTTTCCTTTTCTCTTGATGCATTCAGAATCCTCTACTCTGATATTTGTCATTCTGAATAGTAGGTGTCTCAGGGTAGGTCTATTTGGATTTATTCTTTCTGGGGTGCATTGTCCTTCTTGGATATTAATATTTATGACTTTCAGAAGAGTTGGGACGTTTTCAATCATTATTTCCACAAATATTCTTTATTGGAAATATTCTATTTCCAATCTCTTCTCCTTCTGGAGCACTGACAATGTATATAAACACTTCTCATTTCCATTCAATTTTCTGAAACTCAGTTTCATTTTTCTCATTCTCTTCTCTTTCTGTTCTCCTGACCTTTCAATTTAGATATTGTGTCTTTGAAATCACTAACTCTGTCCTAGAGCAATTAAAATCTGCTCATATGTGTCAATATCTTTTTATTCTCATCCACCGTGTCTTTCATTCCCATAAGGTATTTTGTGATGTTTAAGAAAGAAAACATCCACAAGGTAGTACTTCAAGAGATATAAAGAAGTCTGTGTCAGCATAAATACTTTCTTTGCAGGCTTTCAAATTGTTCTTTATGCTCACTCAGTATCTTCTTAATATCCTTTATTTCTTTAATCATATTTTCTTTAAATTCTTTGAATTGATTTAGGAGAGTTGTGTGATTATCACTTATGAATTATCTTAAATCCTGTATCTCTTCAGGTCATTTGGTTTGTTTCTTTGGCTGGGCCATCTCTTCCTCTTTCCTAGTATGGCTTGTGATTATTAGCTGATGTCTAGCTATCTGAATATGTTGGTGAATTTTCTCTGATGGCCAAATTCTCTCTTTTATTTTTTTTTCCTCAGCTCTTCTTTGTTATTTGTTTCAACTTATTCTATGTTCTTCAAATTACCCCATACTTACCTAGCAGGAGAGATACAAAGATCATGAAGGTGGTTTTTCCCAGGGTGAGGTCTACCCATTGTACTCTGGATGTGCGATTTCTCTGAGTATGGGAAAATCTCCTGCCTAATTTGTGGTAGTGGGTGACTGCATTTGTGTTCTCCCATTTTTAAAAAAAAATCACCCAGCTTAGGTTATCAAAATCGGACCAAGGGTTCACCAATGGGGTGTAGATTTTCTCCCAGTGGTTAGGATACATAGGATACAGAGAGAAGTAGAAACTTTTTTTCCCATCCAATTTTCAGACATGTTGGCAGATGCCACTCAACACCACATATTTCCATGGAAGTGTTTCAGTCTTGGATTTCCTGTGTCTTGGTCTGTCTAAAGATGAGACTCTTATGGGGCTTTGCTGGCTAAATTCACAAAAAGCCTCCCACCTCCCTGTCCATTTTGCCTTGAATGAGCTGAAAGGGAGGAAGAAATCTGTTCCTGTCTCAGTAAGCTGCAGTGAACCAGGGGTTTTACCCTAACTTAATATCTTTGGGGTGGGAAGGGGAGCCAGCCCAAACACTGCAGGCATTTGGTACTGGCATTTGTTGTTTTGGGTTCTTCCTTTCTCTGTCCCTTACCCTCCTGGCACTTGTGTGGCACTGTACTGTTCTGCTGACCCCCATAGCAGTTCCCTCAGATAGCTTTTGACACTTTCTCCATTGTTTTTGTGAGAGAATTGAGTCTTGCCTGCCTAATCTAATACATTTCCCACATTTCCCTCTCATTGTCATTTTGATTTGAATTTCCCTAATTGCTACTGATGTTGAACAATATTTCATAAGTTTTTTCTCCATTTCTATTTCCTCTTTGGACAATTGTCTTTTCAAGTCTTTTGCCCATTTTTAAAATCCAATAGTTAACCTTTTTATTGTTTAGCTATATTATCTCTATATATCATGGATATTAAATCCTTATTTGATATATGATTGCCAAATATTTTCTCCCATTGACTTGCCTGCCTTTTTGCCCTTTTGACAAAGTCCTTTGAGGTACAAAAGTATTTAATTTTGAGAGGTCCCATATATCTATATTTTCCTATTTTGCTTGTGCTTTGCATGTAAGGTTTAAGAAGCCACCACCCACCACAAGATCTTGAAGTTCTTTCTCTATAACATCTTCTAGTATTTTTTATGGTTGTTGGTTTTATATTTAGGCCCTTGATACATTTTGAGTTAACTTTTGTATAAGGTGTGAGATATGGGTCACATTTCTTTCTTTTGGATATGGCTATTAGTTTCCCAGCACCGTTTATTGAATAGACTCTTCCAGTCCAGCTGGGGTGACTTGATAACCTCATAAAAAATCCCTTGACTGTAGCTGTGAAGGTCTATTTCTGAGGTCTTTATTCAGTTCCATTGGTCAATCTGCCTGTATTTATGCTGACACAGACTTCTTTATATCTCTTGAAGTACTACCTTGTGGATGTTTTCTTTCTTAAACATCACAAAATGCCTGAAAATAAAATCTGTAACTCAGCCAGTAAAATTCTTGAGCTGCTCTTTTTGCCAAGATTTGGTATAAAAGATGACATTGACATACATGATTTCTACTCCGCATGAGTCAATGACTGGGAGAGTAGATGTCACTTATAATATGGTATAATGAATGAGTATATCATACTTTGATGTTAGAAAAGTAAATTTTTGTGAGCCCAATGTAGGCACCAGTGTTGGATTTGAATAACCAAGAAAATCTTCCAAATTATTAACATCTAAGCCAGGAATTGAATGACATTATTGCTAGATTTTTTTCTTTTTAAGAGTTTTAATTATTTGTGCTCCATACATCCATTCATAACATACAATCCATGGCTCTCAGCATAATCACATAACTTTGCACTCATCAACACAATGAATTTAGAACATTTTCATTACTTCAGAAAGAAGGCTACCATACTCTATTTCTTCTATTAATGCTCTTTAGCATTGTTATGGTGCATTTGTTACAGTTGATGAAAATATTACAATATTACTGTTAACTATAATCAGAATTTGCATTATTCATATTGTTCCCCTATAACACCCTATTATTAGCATCTTGTATGAATGGCATACATTTATTATAGTTCATTACAGAACACTCTTATATTTGTATTATTGACTATATTCATCAACCACAACTGGATTCATTATGTTATATAGTGCCAAGTTCATTGTCTAGTTTCCTTCTAATGACATAAACAACCATAAACTTCCCCTTTCAACCACAATCATGCCCATATAGGAACACTCACAATAATTTGCTACCATGATGTGTATCCATTTAAAAACCTTTACAGTCAACCTTAGTAAAAAGTCTGCACACATTAAGTATCAGTTCCCCATTATCCATCCTCATTGTCTCTCCTGGTAACTTATGCTCTAGATCTTAGCTCCATGAGTTTACTTATTAGTTTGTATTACTGAGGCCATAGAAGATTTGTCGTTTGCATGTGACTTATTTCATTCAACATGATGTCCTCAAGATTCATCCATGTTGTTGCATACATCAGGACTTCATTGTTTCACCAGTGTCCCTCCCAGTCCTCTGGAACCACCCACTTCAATCCTTCCAGTTCCTGTCCTTCTATATACACTTTCCCTAAATCATTTTGGTTGTCCCACTTGGGATTTCAAGAATTATCACTCCCTCAAGCCTGACTTTTAGATATTTCTCCTGTACATTTGGATATCATTCACGCAAATTAAAATCTATTTCATGAAGGAGTTAATAAGTTAAAATGTATTCATTTGGAGTGACCAATGTCACCCATCCTCCAAGTCCAGCTCTGAAAATACCATTTATTAGAAATTAGCAGAAATACATAGATTATAATATTGTACCTAGAGACACAATTCTTGTAGGACAAAGACTCAGAAAATATAGGATGGACGGGTGTTTGCCCATCTGATCTTTTAAGAAAATGCTTGCTGAAATCCTGTCCTATATTTATCAATATTGCTGAAACATCCTTCTATTTATATATAAATATACATAAGTGTAAAAGCATTAATCATTTATCAACTGTAAATTCTTCCCTTAAAACTTTGTTAACAATGAACTGCATTCAAAGGACAAAAATGTTAATGTGTGATAAATGAAGTAAACACCCATTTTTACCTCAAGTCTAGAAAAAGAAAAATATTTACATAGATTCCCTTAATTTATTGTCACAGTAATCCTGTTGATTGTTTTTCTTAAACAATTTAACAAAGGCTGTGATGAGAAGTACACCAAACTTTAATAATATGATCAAATTACATGCTAGAAGATTACACAGCTAGAATTTGAATGCTGCTCAGCCTGTGTGCCAAGCTTAAATTCCTGGCATGCTATTCACTACACTTAGGCTTTACCTGGGCTGTCCCATCTCACATCACTCATCAGAGGCCATACCCTGTGGTCATGACCACCTCCCTTTTGGCTTGTTCACAGGAATCTCCTCATGCCTTCATGCCTATCAGCAAACATCAGCCTCTGACATAGCTCTCTCCTCATTTTCACTGTCTAGTTTAATCCAATTATACATTTCAACATTACAAGTTCAACATTTAATTTCTTATGTCCCTTGTACTAACTGCTACGTCTAGTGATCAAGACCCAAATACCTGCATTTTTGCATGATTACCTCTGACACATCATGAGATTAGGATACTGTTCCTGGTATAAACACAAACTCACTACTCTAGTGACTATCAAATATATCAGGCAACTCTAGTGTCTTGATAATTGAATTATTGCTTTGGTCTCAATAAATACATGAAGTCTTCTCCATGACTTTTGATCATGCTTATTCTAACCTAATGCCTCATTTTTAATAGAATAACCTCCTAATAAACAGATGGATCATCAATTTTCAAATTACCCTTTCATATCATATCATCTTCAAATATTCCTTGCAATCACTCACATTGGCTACACCTTCTCTCCTATAAAATTGAGAAGTCATGTTGCCTCTGGCTGAGACCAATGTCTCCACTGAACTGTTTCTCTCCTGATTTTTTTTTGCTAACTAGAATTGAGGGGAAAGGAGGAATAGAAGATGGAACAGGGGGTATTTGGGGGAAATGGAAGTGTTCTAAATGATCTTGCAATGATAGATATAGGCCATGTTAAATTTCACCAAATTATATAAAAGTGTATGATCAAAAATGTAAACCATTCTGTAAACTATTGACCATGGTTAGTAGCTACGTTCATCAACTGTAAGAAATGTATCATCCACATGTAAAAAGATTAATATGGGAAGGGGGAAACAGGGAGGATGTGGGTAAATGGGATCCATTGTATTTTTTATGAGACTTTACTGTGAACTAAAACTTCTTTGAAGACAAAATGAAAAAAAGTAAGACACTATGTGAACAAATGGAAGAAAATGTCAATGTACATATAAGACAACAGATCTTACAGTGATGAAAGTCAAACTGTCAAAAAAATTTTCTTAAATATTTTTCATTATTTTTTAAACCCCAATTTTTAACTTTTTAAAAAATTTTTTCTGAATTTTATTTCTTATGTTTAAAACTATTATGGGAAGCGGACATGGTTCAACTGATAAGAGTGTCCACCTACCATATGGGAGATCCAGGGTTCGAACCCAGGGTCTCCTGACCCATGTGGTGAGCTGGCCCACACACAGCACTGCCATGCACAAGGAGTGCTGTGCCACACAAGGGTGTCCCCCATCTAGGGGAGCTCCATGCACAAGGAGTGCTCCTCACATTGAGATGCCCTGTGCCTAACAGTGCAGCCTGCCCAGGAGTGGTGCCGCACAGAGAGCTGATGCAGCAAGATGATGCAACAAAAAGAGATGGAAACTCCTGGTGCTGTCAAGAATACAAGAGGACATAGAAGAACACACAGTGAATGGACACAGAATACAGACATGGGGGGGGATGGGAGAAAGGTAGAGAAAAAATGAAATAAATAAATAAATAAAATTATTATTTCATTTTCTTATTAATTTTATTTGGCTCCAGACATCGATGGCTGACCCATCATACATGTGTCCCTTAAAGATTTCGGGGGCAGTACAATAGAGACTGCCACACAAGGCTTTCAGCTTCTGGTCAATGTTAAATGTATTACTTAAGCCAAAATTGGTAACCTTGATATTCTCAGCAGCATCCAAAAGCAGGTTTTCTCTTTTCAAGTCCCTGTGGGCAATAAACTTAGGCGGCAATTCTGCATAGCAGATACTGCTTGGTAAATATTCTCTTGGGCTTCTTGTTCTAACAGAGGGCCTTGGGCCATGAGGTAGTCAAAGAGTACTCCTCTTCTGGTGTACTCCACTCCATGATGTTCTCAGTACCTTCAGACAACTGGATGATGTCTGGAGGTTTCAAGGCCTTCAATGTGCTCACCTCTCATGAGAGCATGTGGAGGCTGGTGGAGTTTTCAGTTTTCTGGATGATTTTCATGGCTGTCTTGTGACCAGTGAGAAGGTTCCATGCTAATTTCACCATGGAAAAGCCACACTTCCAACAGTTCTGAGGAACCGATAGTTCCCAGTGAGGGTCTCCTCCTCAGCACCCATGGCTAAATATATAAATATAAAAATAAAAATATTAATATAAATATAAAAACATTTCTAAAAGAAATTAAAGCCTAAATAAATGAAACTGCATTCTGTGTTCATAGATTAGAAGACTAAATATTAAGATATCAAGTCTTCCCAAATTGATTTACAGATTCAATGCAATCCTAATCCAAATTCCAACAGCCTACTTTGCAGAAATGGAAAAGCAAATTATAAAATTTATTTCAAAGGGTAAGGGGTCCTAAATAGCCAAAAAAACTTCATTAAGAAGAACAAAGCTGGTGGACTCTCACTTCCTGACTCTAAAGCATATTACAAAGCAACAGTGGTAAAAACAACATGGTACTGGCATAAAGACAGATGGATTGACCAATAGAATAAAATTGAGCATTCATAAATAGACCCTCACATTTATGGTCAATTAATTTTTGACAAGGCTGCCAATGCCATCAAACTGAGTCAGAGCAGTCTCTTCAACAGATGGTGTTGGGAGAGCAGGATATCCATATCCAAAAGAATCAAGGGGGACCCCTATCTCACACTTTATTTAAAAACTAACTAAAAATGGGTCAAAGACCTAAATATAAAAGGAAAAACCATAAAGCTCCTAGAAGACAATGTTGGAAAACCTCTTCAAGACCTGGTGGTGGGTGCTGCATTCTTAAACCTTACACAGTAAACACAAGCAATGAAAGAAAATATGGATAAATGTGACCATCTCAAACTTAAAACACTTTCATGATTCAAAGGACTTTGTCAAGAGGGTGAAAAGTAAGCCCACTCAATGGGAGAAAATATTTGAAACCATATATCTGATAAGTGTTTGATTTTCATTCTATATAAAGAGATCATACAACTCATTAAAAGAGCAAGCAATCCAATTTAAAAATGGGTAAAAGATTTAAATAGACATTTCTACAAAAGGAAATACAGTTGGACAAAAAACACATGAAAAAAGCTCCATATCACTAGCTACTAGGGAAATGCAAATCAAAATGACAATGAGATATCATCTCACATCACATACAATTGCCATTACTAAAAAACAGAACAATAAGTGCTGGAGAGGATGTGGAGAATAAGGAACACTCCTTCACTGTTGATGGGATTGTAAAATGGTGCAATCTCTGTGGAAGACAGTTTAGCAGTTCCTCAGAAAGCTAAGTAGAAAACTGCCATATGATCCAGCAATTCCTCTACTAGGAATATATCCAGAAGAACTAAAAACTGACATGAGCAGACATTAGCACAGAGATGTTCACAGTGGCATTATTCACAATTGCCAAAAGATGGAAACAACCCAATTATCCATCAAGCAATGAATGGATAAGCAAAATGTGATATTATATATACATATGATGGAATACTCTACTTCAGTAAGGAGAAATGAAATTGGGACACATATGATAACATAGATGAATCTCAAAGATATTATGCTAAGTGAAGCAAGCCAGAACAAAAGGATAACTATTGCATCATCTGATTAACATGAACTAAATACCAAGAAGAAACTCATGGATTTAAAACCTAGGGGGTAGGTCATTAGGAGATAAGAGGAGGTAAGAGGAGGGCTGACATATAGAGAAGTTTTAATTAGCAAAAATATAAAAGTGTAGAAATGGATAGAGTTGATGGTAACACATTAGAGTGAGTAGCAGCTGGTTTATAAAATGGGATTGTGGCTGAAAAGGGTAGTCTAGGATGTAAATGTCAATTGAAAGAAAACAAGAGAATGATCTAGGAACTAACACAGTGAACTCAGAGGTGGATGAACATTGTAGTTGATGGTTCAGATGGAAGAGTGTGCTTCTGTGAACTAGAGCAGATGAGCATCAATAGTGCAGGGCAGTGGGAATGTGGGGAAGCATGGGAAAAATAAAAATGGTGTGACCTATGGACAGTGGTTAACAGCAATACTATAATATTCTTGCATCAGTGCCAAAGGTGTACTGTGTTGATAATGGAAGGGTGGGGTGTGGACATGGGAAGAGTGTGTCAAATGCATGCTATGGACCATGGTTCATGGTAATAGTCTGATGGTATTACCTCATAATCCATAATAAATATTCCACTACAGTGTAGTGTGTTGGTGAAGGTGTGTTAGTACAGGAATTATACAAATGTGCGTGATTGTTTTATAAGTTCACAATCTCTGTAATAAAAATATACTGTAAAAATAGGGTGCATATAATAATGTTGACTAGAAATGTTAGTGAATATTCTATTCTCATCCTTGTCCCTAATTTTAGAGAATATATTCAATGTTTTAGGATGATGTTTCCACAGGTATGGCTTTTGGGGAGAGTGTGGCCATCAGCCAGTGTTCTGACAGCACTGATCCTGTGCTCTGGGATTGCAGTGTTTGGCCATGACCATGATGCTTCAAGTGTGTAGCCTCCTCCCCAGTGTTTGGGGAGAGCATGGGAAAGGGTGGGACTGCTGCTCCATTAGTCCCAGAGGCCAAACATCATTCTATAGAAGACCCTCAGACCTCGACATCTGGTGAAGGAGTCCCTGCTGTGTCTCAGAATTGTTTGGGACCCATGAACCCTTCCAGTTTCTCCCTGTGGGAATAGGAATGCATATCCTATGCCTGTCCTTCCATTCTGTACTGGAAGCAGATAACTTGTTCTCAGTTTCACAGGTCCACAGACAGAGAATTATGCCCCAGGACAGAACACACCTATAACTGATTTTTTTAAACAAGGCAATTTTATGGATACATATTAATAAAGCAACAATTCATCCAGTGTACAATTAATGGTATTTGGTATAATCACAGGTGTGCATTCATTACTTCAATCATCATTAGAGCATTTTCATTCTTTCAATAATGATAATAAACAAAAGACAAACTAACAAATTCTTCACCTCTTTATCTCTCTATACTTCCCTGTTGTGTACATAGCTGCTATTTCTGGCTATTCTTGCACAATTAATTATTTATTAAGCAGCTATAACCAATTTTGATGAGACATTGTACTTAATGCTGACACTGAAGTGACTTAAGGCTTTGGGGATATTTTGATGGAATGGATGTATTTTGCATATGGAAAGGAACATCTTTGGGGGTCCTAAGGGTGGTATGTGGTGTTTTGAAGCTGTATGTACCCCAGAAAAACATGTTCTTTAATCTGCACCATTGATATGGAGGTAAACCCATTGTAAGTAGGGTCTTTTGAGGAGACTGCTTTAATTAAGACATTCATTCAGGATCAGGGCTAATCCTATTATTGGAGCCCTTTATAAGAGAATGAAATTCAGACAAAGAGAGAAAGCCATGGAAACAAGAAGCTGTAATCAATGAAACCTAGAAAAGAAGGGAGAGACCAGCAAGTGCACTGTGGGCCATACCAAGGGACAAAGGAGCCAAAGATTGCTGGCAGCAGGTCTTTGGAGGAAAGCATCACTTTGAGATACTTGGATTTGGATATTGTCTCAGGCTCAAAACTGTAAGCTAATAAATTCTCATTGATGAAGTCTAACCATTTCATGGTATAAGCTTTAAGTAGCTTAGAAACCTAAAACAATGTTCTTTTCTACTACAATTGTATTGTTATAATGTTTAGGTTGCAAAGTATATAATGCTTGAAGGTTCATTTGTAAATGTTTTGGGGGAAAGGAACTCCTTTTCATGGCAGATCATTTGCTTTTGGCAGTTTTAATTCCAAAGATTGATTGCTTTTCTGGCAGGTCACTGTCCCTTTGTCTTTTTTATGAACATATTCCAAATCAATTATTTTTCACTGTTGACTATGAATATAGAATTGCTTTGCTTTGATTCTATAGGATGTTGTATCGTGGAAATAATTCAATTCTGTAGGCTGAAGAGGATTCTTTCATGAAAAAGTCTCAAAGAGAATGTTCTATAATGTCTTAAGACCAGTGGAAATGAATGGTTTAAAAAGCAGTAGCTCCCTCTTAAATTTGCAATTTATTCCTTGATTCCAATTCTGTTAAGGTAAAAATGTCTATTTATCCCTTCAAATCTGTCAATATTTGTTTTATATATTATGGGGCTCTGCCATTAGATGCATATATATATATATGATTATGTCTCTTTGTTGATTATGCCTCCTTGTTAATTGCCCCCTTTATCAGTATATAATGACTGTCTTTGTCCCTCTTAACAGTTGTTCATTTTAAGTTTATTTTACAGGCACTTAGTTTGACAACTCATGCTGTCTTTTGTTTACTATGAGATGCAGGAGAACTTCTAGGAAAGTAAATGTCCATGAAGCCATTTTAAGTTCATGTTCCAAACTTTAAGGTGATATGTCATGTGAGGTGGTGGTCTGCAGTAGGATGCATGAAATCGGTATTGGGGAGGGACAGCAGCTACCAATAATGAGAAGATTCAAGAGAGGATCATGCAATGCATGGCTACAGAGTGTGGAGACAAGATCACAGGAGGAGAAGAGTAAAGAATTGAAAGGACAGTGTATTGGCCAGTTGAGATGTGAGGAGTATTGGGGAGAGTAATAGAGTGTCAGTACTGAAACTCAGAAATGAGGGGGGAAGCAGATTTAGCTCAACTGATAGAGCATCTGCCTACCACTTGGGAGGTCCAGGGTTCAAACCCAGGGCCTCCTGGCCTGTGTGATGAGCTGGCCCATGTGCAGTGCTGATGCATGCAAAGAGTGCTGTGCCAAGCAGGGGTGTCCCCCACATAGGGGAGCCCCATAACAAAGAGTGTGCCCCTCAAGGAGAGCTTCCCCATGCAAAAAAGGCACAGTCTGCCCAGGAGTGGTGCCACACACACCAAGGGCTGATGCAGCAAGATGATCAATAAAAAGTGATATAGATTCCTGGTGCCACTGACAAGAATGTAAGCAGACAAAGAAGAACACACAGTGAATGGACACAGAGAGCTGACAGTGGGGGGATGGGGAAAAGGGGAAAGAAATAAAAAATGAGAGGCCTACAGTCAACAGCAAGTGAGGGCATTGGGTGATATCATCTGGTGACATGAGATTCAAACATTGGTCTGTTCCTCTGTTTAGGAAATAGGAAAGAATAATTATCTGAAAAGAGCAAGGTGGATAACCCCCCACTCTAGGCCAGAGGTAAGGGGTATATGCAGAAACAGCAGCCATCCTTGTGGTGGATGCTTGGACCATAGGGAGAGTTGGGTTTCCCATACAGCAGGCTTTTTCACTCTCAGCACTGGTGGCACCTGGACTAGAAAATTCCTGGTTGTGGGGCATGTGCAGAGTGCTTTAGGGTGTTTACTGGCATCCCTGACCTCTGTCTACCCACTAGATGCCAGTAGTATCTCCTCCCACCAGCCCAGCATTATGTCAACTAAAAGTGCCTCCACAAATGGCCACATGGCCCCTGGGGGGGGGCAAAAATTGTTGAGAACCACTACCTTAGAACACTACGGTGATGGAACTTTCAAAGGAGCAGTTGAAGATAAAGCATATTTTGCTGTTGATGCACCACAAATCCAGAGGACTCCAATCTGTGCCATGATATGAACAGTGTTGGGAAACACTAGATTAAGACTGCAGCCACTGGGAGAATGAGAAAGACAGAGCAAAACCCAGGAAGTGAGGAACAAAGGAATTGAGAATAAAGGAATATCAGGATACTAAGCTCATGTGGTTCTGACCTGCAGATTGCTGCCACTCCTTCATTATCAAAAAGTCTGGGCCAAGAGCCTGGCAGAGGTCAGACTACAGTTACAGGCCAAGTACAAGCAGGTTTCCAAATAAAGAAAAGAACTGGTCAGAACATTACATCAAGAGAAATATATGTCATTGCAAGCAGAATGAGTTAACTCTGACCTGAAAATGTCTGTTTTTATTTACAGCATTTGAAAGCAGACAATTTGGTCAATATTCTCTGATTTCAGAGAACTGCCTATACAATTCCTGTTAATGAGATATTGACTGAGGGAGACAAATTTAATGTAATCAGGGCAAGTACACTGAAAGGTCATTTGCACCAAACAGAGAAGTGAGAAAGAGCACAATTTGAAATAGAAGTAGATGAAAAGTATAGCAGTTTTAGAGTGAAAACTGATAGTAATAATAAAATGTATATGTGTTATAAACTCTTGAGCGACCAAAATAATGGAGAAAGAACCACAGATTACCCAATTTAATCATAACAGATTAATGCAATATATACTTAAATTCTGCACAAAATTTAACTCAAAGGATCATTGAGCTAAACATGAAACAAAAACATAAAATGCAAGAAAATATATGAAATAACTAGGTAAAATGTGATTGCAAATATGCAGTTTTTGGCTTTTCGTTAATTTAAATTTTTAATTAGATAAGTAGGTTGTCAGAAAAATCATGTAACAAATACAGTCTTCCCTTATTATTAGCACATAGCATCCCTCTATTATTAGCACAT
This sequence comes from Dasypus novemcinctus, assembly GCF_030445035.2. Taxonomy (NCBI): domain Eukaryota; kingdom Metazoa; phylum Chordata; class Mammalia; order Cingulata; family Dasypodidae; genus Dasypus; species Dasypus novemcinctus. The sequence continues at coordinate 100,392,191 of NC_080689.1, forward strand.
TGCATTGTGTGGTACTTTGTTACAATTGATAGAAGAGTATTATAATTGTAGAATTAACAATAGTCCATATTTTATATTAGGGTGTATTTTTTCCCAGTATATGACCCTCTTATTAACACCTTGCATTTGGGTGTATATGTATATGCCACATTTTGTTTATCCATACATTGGTTGATGAACAGTTGGTTGATAGCATCGTCTGGCAATTGTGAACACACTAGTGTGAAGATATCGGTTTGAGTCCCTGCTTTCAATACTGTTGCATATATGCCTATTGGAGGGATTGCTGGGTCATATTGTAATTCTATACTTAAAAACTGATAAGGACCAGACACTAAGAGATTCATTTATTTCTCTACCCCCTCTCCAACACCCTCTACTGGGCTCAGTGAAAGTGGTTGCTTTTTGTGAGCAATCTCAGTAAGTATTCTATTGGTTGGTGAACTCTTTTAAAGGAAATAAATTGTAGGTCATATTGACTATGGGGTGCAGTGATCCTCGGAGATGTACTTACCAGGTGCAATAGATGTGTCATGATGATGGGAGAGAGTGTTGCTGTGGGGGGAGTGGGGGGTGGGGGCGGTGGGGTTGAATGGGACCTCATATTTTTTGAATGTAACTTTTAAAAATAAATAAATTAAATTAAAAAAATGAATTCACCAAATGAAATGAATGTGCCACAATGATGAAAGATGTCACTGATGTGGGAGGGGGTGTGGGGTATGGGACATATGGGAACCTCTTCTTTTTTGTAATTTAACATTTTTGTGATCTGTGTATCTTCAAAAAGTACAATGAAACATTTAAATTTAAAAAAAATAATGAATTGTAGGTCATTTGTAAATGGCATGTTTAGGTAACAATTACAGTGTCCATTTATCCACTATAATCTTAGGTAGTATAGCAGTTTGATATTGTTTATGAATTAAAAAAATAGATATTGGATTATGTTTGTGAACTGGTCTGTTTCTCTGGGCATATTAGATTGGATTGGATTCAGAGGTTTTACTGTTACTTGATACTTAAGGCTTAAGGTTACTTAATAATTAAGACTTTGATTGGGCCATGTCAGTAAGACTTTGAGTCCCACCCTCTTGGTGGGTAGGGACTCACAGAGAAAATGACATGGCAGAAGAGAAAGTTGGAGTTTTGAACTGGAGCCTGGGAAGTAAGCATACAGAGGAGTAGAGCAGCTGAGCCCAGAGAGAAATGAGCCCCAGGAAGAGAGGAACCCAGGAAGCCTGAACCCTGGCAGACACCATTAGCCTTCTTGCCCAAACATGTGGGAATAGACTTTGGTGAGGGAAGTAACTTATGCTGACAATTCATAAAATGCTCAGTCAGTACCACCTATATTCTCCCATTGAGAAAGCTGACACAACAGGATAAAGAGGTTTCAAAATCAGTGGAACTAACATCTGAATCCTAAAATTATCTCCTATTACTTGGTTTAATGTTGTAAAAATTCCTGAACAAATGCAATGTCAGAAGGTCCAGGAAGGTATGTAAGGACGGGATCTTAAGCACCAGGGCTCCCTGAAGGGCCCTTTCCAATCTGAAATGCTGATTCTTCTCCTGGCATTTATTTTTAGGCCAGTAAAAAGAATTTATTGGGAAATTGGGGGAAAGAACAGAACTTGCTGAGATATGGGAGAGAAGGATGGAAATACATCAAGCTCTAGAAAGAGAGCCTCTTGGACTTTTGAGGAAGCCTGCCCTCTCCTTCTCCATGGGGCTGAGTAGCTGCACACCAAGGAGCACTGCACACCCGTGAAGAAATGGAAGCCCTTGTAATTCTATCACTGCAGCATGTGAAAAGAAAACTCACCCATATGTGCACCTGGCTGCCTGCCCAGAGAGCACAGAAACATCCTTGGGCTCAGGGTCTCCTGTTCCACTATGAGGAGCAACTCAAAATGATGCATTCAGGAGGCACTGAGGAGCAAACTGAAACCTGACTGCCTGGATTCAAGTCCCAGCTCCTACACCCACTAGCCATGTGACCTTGAATGACTTACAACTCCTATGCCTCAATTTCCTCAATCACAAAGTGACAAGAGTAGAGTAAGCACACACTAAATGATGGCTACTATTGTTGTTGCTGTTGTTCAGAAAGTTTTTTCCAATCCAGGGCACTTCTACTTCTCACAATGTCCTTACATCACAGTGTATATGAGAGTATTCTCCTCCTTCACTCCAATTATAAAACTATGCTTTCAGCCAAGCTCATAAAAATAAAAATAAAAAACTAGACTTCTCAAACCAAAGGACTTACATTAACTATTTCCTAACATGATGATAGGAGCAAAAAACCAATAAGCTCTCACAGAATTCACTCAAGAATAGGAGGAAGCTAATTTAAATAAGAAGTTTAAATGAACTCAGTTCCACAAAAAAAGTATTCTTATTGTTTGACAAAAGCATGGTAAACATTCTCCCAACTATGAGATACGCATGGGTTTCACTTTTTAAAGATATAATTTATGCAATTCCACTGATTAGTTTTACTGTCAAAAAACATTTCACTTAAAATATCAATTCAACTTTTAAATCATTAAGGAGCAAAGTATCATTGATTTAAATACACATTCATGATTGGGGATTTTCACCAAATTTCTTTAGAGACAGAATATTAATTAGCAATAGGGATAGCTAATATTTATTATACACCAATTAAGTATTTAAGAAGCTAGATGCTATTTTTATATGCTAGCTCGTCCTTTTCATCCTTTGATGGAGGTTGTTAGAGAAAAAATTATGCTCACTGAGACATGGAGACTGGCAGGATTGCAGGCAGGAAGTTGATTGGGAAGCTCTCCCACTGGAGGGGACTGGAGAGAGACTTTAGCCTGCATTTGGCAGAGGGGCTCATGAATCTATGCAGTACATCTATAGGCAGGAACATGCTTAGCCAATGGGAGGGGTGGGGCTTGGGTAAGACCGAGGGCCAATAGGGATGGCCAGGGGGGTGGTCTGCTAGTGGTAGTGAATTCTAGGAGTGTGGGAGGGGTTGGTGGTGTCACGTGGCTCCTTTGTCTATTCTGGTGGGTAAATGAACTGTATCTGAACACGTAGGCTCTGGATGGGGGCTGTTCTAGGTCACAGGAATTCAAGTCACTGTTAACCATTGTAAACAGTGTGATCAGTTCATTATTAAACACCTTGTAAGGGAGAAACCTCTAACAGGTTCAGGCCCCTTTTATACAAAAATCTCAGCCTTGAGGTGGATTGTTAAATGCTTCTGAGGGCTGATGGATAGCACCCATGTGAGATTCTTAGCAGAAAAACATAGAGGACTGTACTTCTCAAACTTTAATATGCATGTGAATCATGTAGGGGTCCCTGAAGTAATGTGCGGGGTTCAAGCCACATTGTGAGGGAGGATCAATGTGTGCAGAGAGGTGGGGGTGTGGACAAACATGTCTGTACCTGCAAGTAAGCAGAAAGGTACTGATGTTCTGATAAGAAGGATCTCTAAGAACACCCTCCTCGAAGAACTTCATGCCTGATAGCCCCTGCTCTGAGAACAATGACCTAGTTAACTACTTTATTATTTTTTAAAGATTTATTAATTTTTTTTTCTCTCCCCTTCCTCCCCCACCCCTGTTGTCTGTTCTCTGTGTCTATTTGTCTCATGTTCTTCTCTGTCTGCTTCTGTTGTTGTCAGCAGCACAGGAATCTATGTTTCTTTTTGTTGTGTCATCTTGTTGTGTCAGCTCTCTGTGTATGCAGCACAATTCCTGGGTAGGCTGAACTTTCTTTCACACTGGGCAGCTCTCCTTACAGAGTGCACTTCTTGCATGTGGAGCTCCCCTGGGTGGGGACACCCCTGCATGCCACAGCACTCCTTGCATTCATCACCACTGCACGTGGGCCAGCTCCATATGGGTCAAGGAGGCCCAGCATTTGAACCGCAGACCTCCCATGTGGTAGACAGATGCCCTAACCACTGGGCCAAGTCTGCTTCCCTTAACTGCTTTAAATAAAGCTTGTGGTGCCAGCTTGGGGCCTTGGCTTTGCCATCAGCTAGCCCTGGGGCACCTGGTCCCCTCTAATCTTGTCTTTGTCTCTATGTATCTTTCTTCAGCTCCTGTCACCTCCCCACAGGTTCTCAGTTCACCCACACAGGTTGCAGCAAATCACCTGGGGAAACTTCCTATTATGATTCAAAAGTCTGGGGTGAGGTGTTTCTACAATCTCTCAGAACATGGTGAGGCTTCTGGTATATGGAACACATTTTGAACAAGGATCAACTGGTTGTAATAGGTCACAAGTCAGATGTGCAAAAAATCTTTTTAAAAATTCAAATTTTAAATATTAAGAGTTTTCTCAAAAAATCACAGGATTAGAATGAGAAATATTCATATTTCTTGTTGGGATTCTGAAATATATAACACCGTAGAACTATTTTATAGCAACTTCTTGTTTTCTTTTCCAGTTTAAATTTAGAATCCAATTTCTTGCTGTTTTCCTGGGGGTGGGGGTGGGGGTGGGGTGTTCCCTAAAGCCCCTGATTTTTATCAAGGCTGAAAGGACAAGTACATGGAAAAACTGTTGCATGCTGCCATACCCTCATACAGGTCCCTCTCTTATCTCACCCATGCATAACAGCTCACTTTTAAAGTTCTAGAGATTAGACAACTGGCAGAGTCAGGCTGTATCTAAGGAGCTGGGCCTAGAAGTTCTCCCAGATGAAAGGCAAGCTCTACAACAAAACAGTACCTTACCAAAAGGCAAGAATAAAACCACTGGCTTCCATCCCTGACCTTAGGTGACACACTCCCAGCAATAAGATGATAACATTTGTTTGTACAATATTTTGCATGATAGTTTGGTTCAACTTTGTCAGTTCCAGGTTCAATTTACTTTAAAAGGCCACTGGCTAAACAAAGCAAGTTTACTGAAGGACGTGTGGTCCACCTGGGCCCCTCACCCCCATTCTTTTTGCTAACAGCAACACCTTACTACCAAACCAATACATAGCTGAGAGCATTCCAGCTTGTTGTAAAGGGTCAGTTTAAAATTTTACACCTGCCCTTTTGTCTTTCCTTAGAGTCCTTCAAAACTACTCTCCAGTCACCAGCAGAACAAGCCTTTCACCCAGGAAAGAGATAAAACAGTCTATGATTCTGCAAGCTACAAATCCTGAGATCTTTATTTAAAAGGTGCTGGCGCATTACATTATTCCCAAGGATTGGTTCATTTGTGCACTCACATAAGCTGTTGATGGCCTACCTGTGAGTTGGAATATAGGGGCACTTTTTTTTAAAATATTAAGGTAGGTATTCATCACAATTCATTTGAAGATTCCTCTTTAGATGTGGCAAAATGGAATCAGGCTGGCCCTTAAGTCACAAGACTGGAGTCCCTACAAGCAAAGGAAACTCAGACATGGAAAATCAGTAGAAGCCCCAAATCAGGGAAGCCAGAAGTCACAAAAGAGAAAAGGTGGAACCATGTGATAGAGGCAGAGATTCCAGATAAGGAACCCGGCATACTGCAGCAAGCAGCAGCAGAATATTGCAATGTCAGGAGAAGGTGTGTTCTGTTGAGATCTTTATTTTGGAATTCTAGCTTCCAAACCTGAGGCAATAAGTTTCCAATCCTTAAAACAACCAGCCTTGAAGTATTTATAGTATCAGCCTTGGTGTATTTGGTACCAGAAAGTGCTGTGACTTTGTTACAGATACCTAAAACTGTGGAAGTTATTTAGGAATTCAGTAATTGATAGATCCTGAATTTTTCACAAGTCGTGGGTTTATAAAACCATCATGAATAAAATAAAGGATTCCCCATTCTGTGTTCCCTTATTCTAATTGTTTCATATTAGTGAGATCATATAAGATTTGTCCACCTGTTTCTGGCTTAATTCTCTCAACATACTGTCTTCAAGGTTCTCTCTGCTGTCACATGAATCAGGACTTCTTTTTCTTTTTATGATGGAATAATAGTCCATTTGATGTTTTCTTTTTTTTTTCTAATTTCTTTCTCTCTCCTCCCCCCCCCCGCTCCAGTTGTCTGTTCTCTGTGTCTATTTGCTGCATGCTCTTCTTTGTCCGCTTCTGTTGTTGTCAGTGGCATGGGAATCTGTGTCTCTTTTTGTTGCATCATCTTGCTGCGTCAGTTCTCCATGTGTGTGCAGTGCCATTTCTGAGCAGGCTGCACTTTCTTTTACACTGGGCAGCTCTCCTTATAGGGCACACTCCTTGCACATGGGGTGCACTCCTTGTGCATGGGGCTCCCCTACATGGGGGGCACCCCTGTGTGGCAGAGCACTCCTTGCATACATCAGCACTACACGTGGGCCAGCTCCACATGGGTCAAGGAGGCCCAGGGTTTGAACTGCTGACCTCCCATATGGTAGGTGGACACCTTATCCATTGGGCCAAGTCTGCTTCCCTGTATTCAGCTTCTTTAGGAACTGCCAAGCAGTCCTCCACAGTGGCTGTACCACTCTGTATTCCCACTGATGAATAAGTGTTCCTATCTCTCCACATCCTCTCCATGACTTTAGTTTCTGTCTTTTTAATACTGGCCTTTCTGATAGGTGTGAAATGATACCTTATTGTAGTTTTGAGTTGCATTTTCCTAATTATTAGTGATGTTGAACATTTTTTCATGTGTTTTTTTTTTTTGCCATTTGTATTTCTTCTTTGGACACATGTCAATTCAAATCTTTTGCCCATTTTTTAATTGGTCATTTGTCTTTTAATTGTTGAGTTGTAACATCTCTTTATATATTCTGGAGATTAAATGCTTATCAAACATATGATTTCCAAATATTTTCTCCCATTAAGTCAGCTGCCTTTTCACCCTCTTGACAAAGTTTTTTGAGGTGCAAAAGTGTTTAATGTTGAGGAGGTCCTATTTATCTATGATTTCTTTTGTTGTGTGTGCTTTGGATGTAAGGTCCAAGAAACTACCACTGATCACTAGGTCTTGAAGATGTTTCATTACATTTTCTTCTAGTAGTTTTATTGTCCTGTCTTTTATATTTAGGTATTTTTCATTCATTTTGAGTTGATTCTTGTATAAGGAGTGAGATAGGGGTCCTCTTTCATTCTTTTGGTTATAGATTTCCAGTTCTCCCAGCACCATTAGTTGTTGAGACTGTTTTGTTTCATTAACATGGATTTGGTAGGTTTGTCAAAAAACATTTGGCCATAGAGATGATGGTTTATTTCTGGACTTTCAATTCTATTCCACTGATTGATGTGTCTACCTTTATGCCAGTATCATGCTGTTTGACAATTGTAGCTTTGTAATGTTTCAAGGTCAGGCAGAGTAATTCCTCCCTGTCTCTCTTCTTTTTTAGAATGCTTTTGGTTTCTCACATATACTTTCCCTTTCAATTGAATTAGGCAATTGCCTTTTCTAGTTCTGTAAAGTGGGCTGTTGGAATTTTGATTGGTATTGAATGAACAACGGACTAAAATAGACTAATTATTATTCTACTAAGACTTATAATTCTAGCAATTGAAGAGCTTTTTTCATTGATGTAAAGGCAGTGGCCACCAAAGGTTCTGAATATGGGAGAGGGAAGAATAGGTGGAATTTGGGGGCATTTTTGGGACATTGCTATTGTCCTACCTGGCATTGCAGTGATGAATACAGGCCATTGTATATTTTGTCATAACCTACAAAATTATGCAGGACAAAGTGTAACTATATTGTAAACTTTAGCGCATGGTTAGCAGCAATTCTTCAGTATGGGTTCATCAACTTTAACAAATGTACCACACTAGTGAAGGATGCTGTTAATGTGGGGAAATATGGGAGGTGAACAGAGTGGGGCATATTGGAATTCCTTATATTTTTATGTAACATTTATGTAATCTAAAGCTTCTTTAAAAATTAAAAAAAAATTATAAAAAAATAGTCCCTGTGCATAAAAAAATGTTTCAGATTTCTGTGGAATTAGGGACATCTCACTAACATAGAATAATTGAATAATGTTGAAGATGACCTGAACTGAGTCTGAAAACACTGCTACGATATACTGAACACGGCTGTGTTCTGTCATGTGACAATGAATATGGGGAAGTAGGTCGAAACTTCTTCTCCTTTCTTCTCTGTTCACATAGTCATTTTACCATGTAACACTCTTTATCCAAAATCTATGCTAAGCAGCACTGCTTCTGAAACACAGTTGGTTCCCTCTGAGTCAGGGCTTCAATATGGCTTATGGCTCCTTGGCTTTAAGGCTGCACATGTGGCAATCTGAGGCAGTCTAGTAAACAGGGAATTGATAGCGGATCTGGAACCTGGCAGAAAGCTGCCACCATTAAACACGTGTCCTTCGGTGCCCCCAAAATGGCTGCTGGAAGACCCTGGCTAGAAACTCCCATTCAGAACGAGATTTCCTCTGGAAGCCAGGAGAAGCCCCAGTAATTCACCTCTTTGGCTGACTAATACAGCGGGTATGTGCATGCTTAAGGAAAGTACCAAGAAGGACCGTGGGCAGTGGTGTGAACAGACATCTGCACACCTGTATTCATAAAGGCATTATCCAAACTTGTCAGAAGTTGGAAACAAACCCAGTATCTACCTACCCATGAATGGATAAAGAAACTGTGGTATATACACACGATGGAATATTATGCAGCTGCAAGCAGAAATGAAGTTATAAAATATTTGACAACATGGAGGAACCTGGAGGACATGTTGAGTGTAGCATGCCAGACACAAAAGGACAAATACTGAATGATTGCATTACTATGAACCAAATACATTGTGTAACATATTATATGATTCAAAAAAAATTTATATGTATTCAGTACATTTGAGAAATGTATGCTTTTATTCAACTGTATTTTCTTTTAATTATTTATTGTTTATATTTTCAATTATTAAATGTACAAAATGAAGGTAAAAAGATATTTTATGATTCCATTGATATAAAATGTAAATATAAATCAATTTATAAAGATGACCTTTGATTAGTGGTTATGGACGGCTAGGGAAGGCATGCTAAGGGGTGTGGAGTAATGAAATAATTCTAAAAGTTTTTGTGATGATGAATGCACAACATTGGGATTATACTAAAAGCCACTGACTATACACTTAAGGTAGATGTTATGATATGTGAGTATGTCTGAATAAAACGACTAAATAAATAAATAATTGTGCTAGAATGGCCAGAAATAGCAGCTCTGTAAGGCAGGGGAACAGAGAGAGTGAGGGATGAAGAAGTCTGTTTTTTGCTTATTTTTATTATTGAAATAATGATAACGCACTCCTAATGATGAAGTGATGCCCGCACAACTCTGATATACCAAATACCGTTGCTTGTATTCTTTGGATGTATTGTATGATTTATTAACATGTACGAATAAAATAAATGTGGGAAATAAATTCTCCCCAGAACGCAGGCCAGGGGCCAGCACTCCTCAGGCTCCTCAGAGGAGCCAGCCCCCAGCTCCGGGAGAAAGAAGCAGGGACGACAGCCTCGCTCGGGGCCGGGCTCGGCTGCGCCGGGCCAGAGGCACCTCACACCGGGCTTCCAGCAGCTCCAAGCAGCCGGCCTCGGTGACCCACGCCCGGGCCCAGGCCGCCTCTGGTGCACTGTGCGTGGGGACACCCCCACTTGCGGGGATCCCCTGCCGACCAGTCAGGAGCCGCCCTCACCGCGTAGGGGGAGATCGCCCTCCTTAGCGCCATCCGGACCGCGCGATGATTGGCTGCTGGGCGTTGTCCGTCACGGGGAGGGCCACGCCCCTTCGGGGGCGGAGTCGGGGAACCGGTCCAGACCTGATTGGCCCTGCGGCTCTCAGGCCCTCAAGTCCCACCCTGCCCCCGCGAGGCGGGCCCTTTAAGAGCTGGCGGCGGGTGGGCGCGCTCCCGCGGACCTGCTGCGCGCTCCCGCGGCACCCCTGCGAGCCCGAGGGTAGGAGGGACGCGGTGTCGGGGCGCACGGGGGCTGCGGGGAGCGCTCGCCCGCCCTCGGGAACCCCATGTCCCGCCCGCGCAGCGGTAAGTCTGGGCCCCACGTGGCGTCGGGCGGGCGCAGGCGGGGCCCGTGGGCGCAGACGAGGGCGAGCGAGCCCCCTTGCCGCGTGAGGGGCGCCCGTCCCGCGCCCACGGAGGTCCTGCTGCCTCGCCTGCGGGGGGCGGGGTCCTTCGGGGCCGGCGGGGACCAGGCAGGGCGGGCCGTGTGGGGGCTGCTTCCGCGGGCGGCGCGGGGCGGGCGGGGGCCTTTCGGGGGTCCAGGCCCAGCGCGGCGGGACTGGGGGGGGGCCGAGTCAGAATAAGGGAGGGCGGCCCTCACTCCCCATGGTCCCTCCTCGCCCACTTTCCCTACCCCCATGGTCCCTCCCTCCCCCCCACTATTCCTCCCCCCAGGGGCGGTCCCTCCTCCCCCCAAACGGACCTGTCCCCAGTCTTGGTCCCTCCCTACCCCCACTACCCGCCCAATGCGTTTCCTCTTCCTCTTCACAATTTACACCCCCATTGTCCCACCTCCCCCATCCTTCGCCCCAGGGTCCCTCCCCCTACAGTCCCTCCTTCCCTCCATGGTCCCTCCCCCTCCTCAGTCCCTCCTTCCCCACGCTATCCCTTTCCTCCCCATCCTTCTTCCCCCCACCGGCCCCTCTGCCCACAGCTTCCCTCCCTCCCCACATGCCCCCTGTTTCCCCGTGGTCCAACCTGCAGCCCTGCCCCCTGCCCTCCCTGCCTACCCTCCCAGGTTCCTGGGCGCCTTTCAGCGCTCCCTTCCCAGGCCCTCCACTTCACATTTGCCTCCAGGCCCAGGCTGCTACTCTTTCTTCTCCCCTGGATAGGGCCAGCTGGTGCCTGTCCACAGCGTGACTTTTACAGGGGAACTGATCTGCTCCCTGGGGAGGGACCCTGGGAAGGCCGTGGGGGGAGCAGAGCTGACACCCGGTGTGTGCCCTCAGGGAGCACAAGGAATGGGGCCCTCTCCTGGGAGGGGCCTGGGGGCAGGTTTCTGCCCAGCCCGGGAGTTTTGCAGGGACCTCAACAGTTTACAACTAAAAGTGTGTATCCAACCCAGAGGTCTACGGGTGGCGCTCTTCCTCATCGTGGGCTTTGCATTCTTTGGATCCAAGCCCTGGTGAGCCACTTGAGACTTTCATTTTCTCTTCCGTTTTACTCCTTTCTGTTTTCTGGGAGTACATGCGGCAGGCGAGGTCTGTGATCTAGGAGCCCACTCCCATCGCACCCGTCCTGGCTGTGCTGCCCTGGACGCCCTGGGACAGCCTGAGCCAGGGCCTTCCTCAGAGCTCCCCATGACCCCAGGGAGGCTTTTCCTTTTGGTAGTGGTTAAAGCTTTTCTTAAAACTTTGATTTGTTGGAGTAATGCTGGGTGGAAATGGTTTGTGTGTCTTGCTAAGATGCTAGCTTGCGAGGGCCGGAGGAGGTTGGCTGGCCAACAGGGGCCACCGGATTTGGGTGCCTGCTAGGGTGCACTGCACAGACTGGGAAAGGGCACCTACTAGGTGCTGCTGAGGGAGCCCAGGGCTGTGCTGAGCATTTCAGGAGCTCCAGGGCACCTCTGCTTGGCAGAGGGGGTGACCCAGGTGCCTTGGGGACACCATTCTCGCCCTGCTGTGTCTGCCAAGAGCTGTCACCCAGCTGACCTTAAAGGAGCCGGCTGCAGAGGAAGCCTCTGCGCTTACTGTTCTCAGCCTCTTAGAAGAGTTGGTTCCCTTCCAGGGAAGCAGTTCAGAGCTGGGGAGCAGCTGCTCTAGTTAAGACAGATGTGCTGGACCTCCTCACCCCCACCCCCTTCTTTTTTTTTTTTTTTTTTTAAGATTTATTTATTTATTTATTTAATTCCCCTCCCCTCCCCCGGTTGTCTGTTTTCTGTGGCTTTTTGCTGCGTCTTGTTTCTTTGTCTGCTTCTGTTGTCGTCAGCGGCACGGGAAGTGTGGGCGGCACCATTCCTCGGCAGGCTGCTCCCTCCTTCGTGCTGGGCGGCTCTCCTTATGGGTGCACTCCTTGCGCGTGGGGCTCCCCTACGCGGGGGACACCCCTGTGTAGCACGGCACTCTTTGCGCGCATCAGCACTGCGCACGGGCCAGCTCCACACGGGTCAAGGAGGCGCGGACCTCCCATGTCCCACCCCCTTCTTTTGACCCCTGCGCTTCCCCCTGAGCTTCTGAAGGTGGTTCTCACTCGATTGCCACCCCAGAAGGGGGAAAGCCAGGCAGAGCTGCTGGGGGCCCTGTCATGTCCACACAGATGACTGTGCCATTCTCCTAATGCACTGTCACTCAGCAGATCCTAAGTGTGACGAGGAGGAATTCAATGTTGCTCAGTGGGAAAATCTGGGGAGGTTTTATACCAAAACCTTAACAGTGAAATCTTTGGATGAGGATTAGAAGTGTTTTTCTTTTCTTTTTTTTTAAACAAATTAATTTTATTGATACATGCTTATATGTTTTTAACAAATCAACTTTTTTGGTATACATTAATAAAGCAACAATTCATTTAAAGTGTACAACCGAAAAAAGTGCACAACCAGTGGTATTTGGTATAATCACATAGTTGTGTATTCATTACCTCAACCATCTTTAGAATATTTTCATTATTTGAATAATAATAAATAAAAATAAATTAATAAGGAAATGCCTCACCCCTTGATCTTTGTTTCCCCTGCTGAACCGCTGCTATTTTTTTTTTTGCTGTTCTTACACAATTATCTACTTATTAAGTTTTACTGAGATATATTCATATACCATACAATCTATCTGAAGTGTATAATCAGTGGCTTTTAGTATTATCACAATATTATGCATTCCACACCATCAAAAATTTTAGAACATTTTCAGAACTGTAGAAAAAATGCACACCCCTTAGCAGTCCTCCCCAGCCCTATATAACTACTAATTGAGCTTCAACTTTATAAATTGATTTACATTTACCTTTTATATAAATGGGATCACACAATATGTAGTATTTTGTGTCAGGCTTCTTCACTTAGCATAAGTGATATTATGTTACCATCTTTTGTTAACATACATTTGTTCAATTTCAAAGAAAACAGGCATATATGCAACTTTATCCATATTCATATATTTCACACACAGTTTTATTATGCTAAAGAAAAACTTGGTTTCTATATTTCTTTTTTTGGTATTTATTTTTCTTGAGTAAAGGATCACATTTTAAAGTCTCTGATTTTCAACTCTTCAGTGTAACCTCACTTTTTTAAAAACTTTACTTTGTACATTTAATAATTGAATATGTAAACAATAATTTAAAAAGAAAAAGAAAACACTGTTGGATAAAGATACCATTTCTCAAATAAATGTACTGGATAAATATAAATTTTTTTTAATGAAACAATATGTTACACAATATATTTGGTTCATAGTCACACAATCATACAGTTTTTGTCCTTTTGTGTCTGGCTTGCTTCACTCAATATAATGTCCTCTAGATTCATGCTTGTCATATGCTTTATGATTTCACTTCTTACAGCTATGTAATATTCCATTATGTGAATACACCACAATTTACTTACCCATTCATCAGTTGATGGACGCTTGGGTTTTTTCCAGCTTTTGGAATTGTGAATACTGCTGTAGTGAACTTTGGTGTGCAGATGTCTGTTGGTGTTAGTGCTCTTCATTTTTCTGGATATATACGTAGTAGTGATATTGTAGGGTCATGTAGCAAGTTTATATTTAACTTCTTTAGGAACTGCCAAATGGTCCTCCATAGGGGCTGTACCATTCTGCATTAAAACCAACAGTGAATAACTAACTGTTCATTTCTCTCTACATCCTGTCCAGCAATTGTGGTTTTCTATCTGTGGCAGGGGGTGATCATTTGTATGGGGTGTCAGTGATGGGGAATAAATAGGAGGAGGCTCACCTGGGCATACGTAAAAGGCATGTAAATGTGTTCAGATGTTCATGGGGCATTGCCCCATGGTGGGTGGAGACTCATATAATAACTGAAGGAATATCCAATTCCCATCCTGGGGAGCACTGCCACGTTCTCTAATAGGTCAGCAAGAATCCCCCAAATACAGGGGCAATGACTAGTGAAGGAGGATGGTCTACTTATGGGTCTTTGATATTGATGACTAGAAGAACCTTTACTCTTTTTCTTTTTTTAAAAAGATTTATTTATTTCTCTCCCCTCCCCCCCACCCCAGTTGTCTCTTTTCTGTGTCTGTTTACTGCATCTTGTTTCTTTGTCCACTTCAGTTGTCAGCAGCACAGGAATCTGTGTCTCTTTTTGTTGTGTTATCTTGTTGTGTCAGCTCTCTGTGTAGGTGGTGCCATTCTTAGGCAGACTGCCCTTTCTTTCATGCTGGGCAGCTCTCCTTACTATGCGGGGGACATCCCTGCATGGCACAGCACTCCTTGCGTGCATCAGCACTGCTCATGGGCCAGCTTCACATGGGTTAAGGAGGCCCAGGGTTTGAACCGTGGACCTCCCATGTGGTAGATGGATGCCCTAACCACTGGGCCAAGTCCATTTCCCAGAACCTTTACTCTTGAAATTGAAACCTAGCCTAGTATTATAGGGTGCTAAGAGTTGCCTTCTGGGAGCTTCCTTTTTGCTCAAATGTGGCCTCTCTCTAAGCCAAACTCAGCATATAAATACATTATTTTCCCCCAGTGTAGGGCATGAATCCTGGGGATGAGCCTGTCTGGCACCAAGGGATTATAACCAAGCACCAACTAGCAATGCAACTGGAAAAAGCCCTTGACCAAAAGGGGGGAAAGGTCAAGACAAATGAGTTTATAAAGCTAAGAAACTTCAAAGTGAGTTTCTGCACATCTCAGCAGGATCTTACTGACTGCCAAAGTAGGTACTATCCCAAATTTCAGGGCTCCTGAGGGTTCTGGAGATATCCAGACACTATAGTCATCAGAGCATTTTCATTATCGCAGTGATAATAATTTTTAAAAAAACAAAAAAATCCACCACCCCTCAATCTTTCTATACTTTCTTTGCTGTCCACAGCTCCCCTTTCTGGCTTATTTTGCACAAATACTTTTTTTCTTTCATCTATAAACTGATTTCTATTTACATTTTTTATAAGTGGAATCATACACTATATTATACAATACTTTAGTTCATTGTAATGCAGTTTTCCTGTATTTGTCCTTTTCTGTCTGGCTTGCTTCACTCAACGTACTGTCCTCCAGGTTCATCAGTGTTGTCAATGTTATGACTTCATTTCTTCTTACAGATGCGTAATGTTCCATTGTGTGAATATACCACAGTTCAATTATCCATTTATCAGTTGATGAACACCTTGGTTGTTTCCAGCTTCTGGCAATTGTGAATAATGCCACTATGAACATAGATGTGCAGATGTCTCTTCATGTCACTGCTCTCACAGCTCTCAGTTCTTCTGTGTATATACTGCATAGTGGTATTGCAAGGTCATGTGGGAAATCTATATTCAACTTCTTTAGGAACTGCTGAACTCCACAGTGGCTCTACATTCTGCATCGCCAACAACAGTGAATACGTGTTCCTATCCACATTCTTTCCAACATTTAGTTCTCTGACATTGAATACTTTTTCATATGTTTTTTGCCATTTGTATTTCTTCTTTGGGCAAATGTGTATTCATGTCTTTGGCCCATTTTTAATTGGGTCATTTGCCTTTATATTGTTGAGTTGTTACATATCTTTATATATCATGGATATTAAACCCTTATCGGATATGTGATTTCTGATTATTTTCTCCCATTGAATTGGCTGCCTTTTTACCCTTTTGACAAAGTCTTGTGAGAAGCAAAAGTATTTAATTTTGAGGAGTTCTGAATTATCTGTTTTTTCTTTTGTTGTGTGTACTTTGGGTGTAAGGTCCAAGAAATCACCGTGTACCATGAAGTCTTTAAGATATTTCCCTACATTTTCTTTTAGTAGTTTTATGGTCCTGCCTTTTATATTTAGGTCTTTGATCCATTTTGAGTTGATTCTTGTATAGGGAATGAGACAGGGGTCCCCTTTCATTCTTTTGGTTATAGATATGCAGCTCTCCCTGTACAATTTGTTGAAGAAACTGTTTTTTCCTGTTAACATGGACTTGGTAGATATGTCAAAAACTAGTTGACCATAGAGGTAAGGGTTTATTTCTAGACTTTCAATTCTATTCCACTGTTCAATGTGTCTCTCTTTATGCCAGTACCATGTTGTTATGACCACTGTAGCTTTGTAATATGTTTGAAGATCAGACAGTGAAATTCCTCCTATATTATGCTATAGTATAGTATACTATACTTTTTTAGAATACTTTTGGCTATTCAGGGGTACTTTCCCTGCCAAGTGAATTTGGTAATTGCCTTTTCTATTAATGTGAAGTAAGCTGTTGGAATTTTAAATCAGTTGGGTTAGGATTGACATCTTCACAATAGTCTTCAGGTCCTGTACTTCTTTGGTTAAATTGATTCCTAGGTGTTTTAGTCATTTTGTTGCTATTGTTAGTGGAATTTCCCCCTGATTTCCTCTTCAGTTTATGCAGTACTAATGTACAAAAACATTACGGATTTCTGCATATTGATCTTGTATCCTGCCACTTTGCTGAACTCATTTATTAGCTCAGGTAGCTTTGTTTTGTAGATATTTCTGAATTTTCTAAAATTAGGATCATGTTATCCACAAATAGAGTTTTCCTTCCTCTTTATCCTATTTGGATGCCTTTTCTGTTTTCTTTTTCTTGCTCTAGCTAGAGCTACTACAATGTTAAATAAAAAGGTTGCTAGTGGGTATCCTTGTCTTGTTCCTGATCTTAGAGGGAAAGCTTTCAACCCTTCCCCACTAACTAAGATGTTGGTTGTGTGGTTTTCATATACACTTTTTATCATATTGAGGGATTTTCCTCCTATTCATATCTTTTGAAATGTTTTTATCAAGAATGGATACTGATTTCGTCAAATGCTTTTTCTAATTTTTTCTGATTTTTTTGATTGAGATGATGTGTTTTTTTCTTTTCTTTCAGTTCGGTAATGTGGTTCATTTTCTTATGTTGAATGAGCCTTGCCTACCAGGAATAAATCCCACTTGGTCGTAATGTACAAGTCTATTGAGATGCTCCTGCATTTAATTTACAAATACTTTCTTGAGAATTCTTGCATCTATGTTTAATAGAGAAATTGGTCTATAATTTTCTTTCCTTGTGGTGTCTTTCTTTGGCTTTGATTTTACAGTGATGTTGGTTTCATAAAAAGTGTTGGGTAATTTTCCCTCTTCAATTTTTTGAAAGAATTTGAACAGGATTGGTGTTAATTCTTTTTGAAATGTTTGGTAGAATTCACCTGTAAAGCCATTGGATTCTAGACTTTTTTTTGATGGGACATTTTTGATGATGGATTCAGTGTCTTTAGTGTGAGCAGTTTGTTAAGTTCTTGCATTTCTTATAGTGTCAGTGTAAGTTGTTTGTGCATTTCTAGGAATTTGCCCATTTCATCTAGGTTGTATAGTTTGTTGAAATACTGTTTCTCATAATATCCTCTTAGGATCCTTTTTATTTCTGTGGGGTCAGTCATAGTTCTTCCCTTTTTTTCAGATTGTATTTATTTGCCTCTTTTTTTTCTCTGTTAATCTCAGTAGGGGTTTGTAAATTTTACCTATCTTCTCAAAGAACCAGCTTTTGATTTTGATTTTCTCTAAAGTTCTTTTTTCTTTTCAATTTCATTTATTTCTACTTCAATCATTGTTATTTCTTCTGCTTGCTTTGAGGATTGGTTTGTTGTTCTTTTTCTAGTTTCTCTTGTTGCTCAGTTAAATCTTTGCATTTAGCTCTTTTTTCTCTTTTAATATAAGTGTTTAGTGTTATAAATTTCCCTCTCAAGATGCCTTTGCTGTATCTCATAAGTTTTTTGTGTGTATGACATGGATCACAATGTTTATTGCAGACTTATTGGCAGTGATCAGAAACAGAAGCAAGGCAAATGTCCATCAACAGAAGACTTGATACACAAAGTGTGCTATAATTGTACAGCAGAATGTATGAAAACAAAATAAACAAAATACAGCTCTGGCAACAACTCAGATTTAAAGTTCCAAAATAGGCAAAACTACATTACACAGTGCTGTATATTTTAATTATTTTAAGTCAACCTAGTGATTATTGATATGGGGAGAGGGATTATTAGACACAAGAGTCATTGGATGTGAGGGTACTCTTTGGAAAATTGCTATTTCTTTTTTTTTTTGGTGAAGCATATGGTTGACTTTAGCTTATTTTTTTATATTTACTTAATTTTTTCTGTCTTTTTTAAATGTTACATTCAAAAACCATGAGGTCCCCATATACCCCATCCCCCTCATCCCACTCCTCACCCCATAACAACAATCTCCTCCATCATCATGAGACATTCATTGCACTTGGTGAATACATCTCTGAGCACTGCTGCACCTCATGGTCAGTGGTCCACACCATAACCTACACTCTCCCACAGTCCACCCAGTGGGCCACGGGAGGCCATACAATGTCCAGTAACTGTCCCAGCAGCACCACCCAGGACAACTCCAAGTCTCCAAAATACCCCATATCACATCTCTTCCTCACACTCCCTACCCCCAGCAGCCACCATGGCCACTTTCTCCACACCAATGCCACATTTTCTTCGATTATTAATCACAATAGTTCATGAGTAGAATATCAGTAAGTCCACTCTAATCCATACTCTATTCCTCCATCCTGTGGGCCCTGGAATGGTTATGTCCTCTCCCCCTCTATATTGGGAAAGGGCTTAAATTCCACATGAATGATGGATGTAATTCTCCTTCATGTAGTTGTAGGCACTCTTGGCTCCCTGGTGTGGTGGTTGACCTTCTTCACCTCCATGTTAGCTGAGTGGGGTAAGTCCAATAAACCAGAGTGTAGGAATTGTAAGTCTGTTGAGGCTCAAGTCCTGGCTGTCACATGGGCAGTCCAGAGATTCAGGTCCCCTGAGTACAACTAAACCCCAGTGCCAACCACAGGTCCAGTAAAGGTAACAGGAGAGGCTTGTGAACCAAGATCACATCTCAGTCCAGCTCCATCACACAGGAACACATATTCCAAAGTAGGGCCAACTGACATGGCACTGAACTCTATCTGCCATGACCATAAAACCTGTGGGTCTCTGTTGCCCTCAGAAGAACCAATACCTGGGCTTGTATCTACTTTATCTGTCTCTGGGACTATGCTGAGGTATGCATAAGTGTGACCCCTCTGATAACCACCCGGCTCTTTTTTGGAGACCCATAGCCATATAAGCTCATTCATCCTTTCCATTTCCCCTTTTATTCAAGGTCAAAAAGCATTTTTAACTCCTGGTATTATATGTAGGCTGAGATATTCTGCTGGTCTGAGTTGACCCATTTATTCAAGGTCATTTTCTAGTTAAATCATCAGCCAGTACTTGGTAGTAATCCCTCAGTGCCAGGGAGGCTCATCCCTAGGAGTCATGTCCCACACTGGGGGGAAGGAAATGCATTTACATGCTGAGTTTGGCTTCGAGACTGGCCATATTTGAGCAACACAGAGGCTCTCAGGAGGTAACTCTTGGGCACCCTGCAGCTCTAGGCCTATTTCTTATTTCAGGTGCACAGGCTCACAAGCATAGTCATTAGTATTAAGGACTCATTATTGGACCATCCTTCTATTTTGGTCTTTGAGGTTGCATTTGAGGGAGTGCTGCTGTGTAACCACTATGAAAATATCCATTTTTATGTACCCTGGATATATGCCCTCTAGAACTCCTTGCCAACCATGTATCCCCTGTCAATAACATCCCACACCAGTATTCCTGCCCTGCCATGGTTGAACCTCTTTGTGATCCAAAACTTCTTAAAAAATGAAGCCTAATATATTGCCACATTCCATTAATAGTAAAATGGAATATAATGATGAGTTTAAAGTTTAGATATAGAATATATATTAATTTAGAAATATTAAAGTAAAAATAAATTGGGGTATCAAAAAAATTAAAAATGCAAAAGCTTTGTTTTTGATGTTTTGCCTTCCATCACTGCAGTAAGTGTTGCACTGTATGCAAATTGTCAAGGCAACTTCTTCCATCTTTTCCTCAGTGTCTATGTCCTTTTTCTTTTTTCCCCTATTTTTAAAATTTATTTTTTAATTACATTCAGAAAATATGAGGTCCACATATACATCCCACCCCTTCACCCCACTCCTCCCCCCACAGCAACAATCTTCTCCATCATCATGAGACATTCATTGCATTTGGTGAGTACTTCTCTGAGCATGGCTGCACCTCATGGTCAATGGGCCACATCATAGCCCACAGTCTCCCACGTTTCATCCAGTGGGCCATGGGAGGACATACAATGTCTGGTAATTTTCCCTGGAGCACCACCCAGGACAACTTCAAGTCCTAAAAATGCCTCCACATCTCATCTCTTCATCCATTCCCCACACCTAGCAGCCACCATGGCCACTTTCTCCACACCAATGCCACATTTTCTTCGATTCCTAATCACAATAGTTCATGAAAAGAATATCAGTAAGTCCACTTTAATCCATATTCTATTCCCATCCTGTGGACCTTGGTTTGGTTGTGTCCATTCCACATCTATATCAAGAGGGGGCTTAGATTCCACATGGATGCTGGATGCAATCCTCCTGCTTTCAGTTGTAGGCACTCTTGACTCCATGGTGTGGTGGTTGACCTTCTTCAACTCCATTTTGGCTGAGTGGGGTAAGTCCAATAAACCAGAGTGTAGAAGCTGAAATCTGTTGAGGCTCAGGGCCTGGCTATCATATGGTCAGTCCAGAGATTCAGGTCTTCTGGGTATATATTAAGCCCCAGCATCAACTACAGTTCTGGTAAACATAACAGGAAAGACTTGTGAAAAAAGATCACATCTGAGTCCAGCTCCATCACACAGAAACACCAACTCCAAAAAAGGGCCAACTGACATGGCACTGAACTCCATCTGCCATGACCATAGAACCTGTGGGTCTCTGTAGCCCTCAGAAGAACCAATACCTGGGGTTGTATCTACTTTATCAGTATCTGGGACTCTGCTGAGGTGTGCATAAGGGCGACCCCTCTGGTAACCTCCCAGCTCTTTTTTGGAGACTCACAACCATATAAACTCATTTGTCCTTTCCATTTCCCCATTGATTCAGGTCAAAAAGCATTTTAACTCCTGGTATTATATATAGGCTGAGATATTCTGCTGGTCCAAGTTGACCCTTGTATTCAGGGTCATTTTCTAGTTACATCATCAGCTTGTACGTGATAGTAATCCCTCAGTACCAGGGAAGCTCATCCCTGGGAGACATGTCCCACGCTGAGGTGAAGGCAATGTATTTACATGCTGAGTTTGGCTTCAAGACTGACCACCTTTGAACAACATGGAGGCTCTCAGGAGGTAGCCCTTAGGCACCCTGCAGCTCTAGGCCTTGCTCTTATTTCAGGTGCACATACAAGCATATTCATTAGTATTAAGGGCTAATTGTTGGACCTTCCTTCTTTTTTAGTCTTTGCCATTCACTTGGGGGATTGTTGCTGTTCCTTTAGGGACTGTGATAGAGCTCCCCTGGCTAGAAACTCAGGACTCCCTCAGTTGTTTTTAATTGTATCCACTATGAAAATATCCAGACAGTTTTGTGTACCCTGGATATATGCCCTCTAGAATTCCCTGCCAACCATGTGTCCCCTGTCAATAACATCCCACACCAGTATTCCTCCACTGCCATTGTTGAACCTCTCTGTGATCCAAAACTTCTTGAAAAGTGAAGCCCAATATAATGTCAGGTTCCCTTATAAGTAAAATGGAATATAGTGATGAGTTTAAAGGTTAGATATAGAATACATATTAACTTGGAAAAATTAAGGTAAAAACAAATTGGGGTATCAAAAAATTAAAAAATGCAAAAGGTTTGTTTTTGATGTTTTGCCTACCATCACTGCAATAATTGTTGCCCTGTATGCAACTTGACAAGGCAACTACTTCCGTCTTTTCCTCGGTGTCTCTGTCCTATCTTTTTCTTTTCTGTTATCTAATTATTAAGCTTATCTTCACAAGAGTTTTAGATCGCAGTAATTCATATATACCATATACAGTACTCCCACATATCCAACATAAAACCTTTTCCCTTCCACAGAAATAATCTTTTTACATATTCATACTATATATACTGAAACTGATGTACAGATATTGAGACAATAGCTTTCAAACAAGGGAACATTTGTGTTTACATTGTGGTTTATATTTTATTCTATACAATTCTCTAAATTTTTAGGTATCTTATTTTTTACATTATTATTTACACTTTAGCCTATCAGCCCCTATACATTTTTGGTGTAATTTTACATGTCTTATATCCACCCTTGCATACTCTTGTGAAACACTTCTATTGCCCACACAGTTACATTGGTTCCATCTATTCAATACCTCTTCCCCCCTCCTCTTAAGGCCCATAGTGACAGGCAATCTTCATTGCTTGAAGGCCCATGTTTAGAGATACTTGCAACACTGTTGAGGGCTTGACATGCTCAACTGCCCTAAGCCCTGGGCACCACCATTTCTCTGGAGAGATACAGTTCCCTCTATTTGATGGCATCAGTCCTCCCCAGGATGTGGGTATACTTTCACTCTCATTATTTGGGTCTCTATCCAATGATATAACCCACTATAGCAAAATGAGCATTCACATATTCCCTAGGAGCCTGTCCTTCATCAGATTATCCCCTTTAAGCAACTTAAACAGGTAACTTTCCTTATTATATTTTTGAAAAGGTTTTCTCAGCATTATCCTCTCAACCAAATACCTGAGAATCTCCTATGTTCGTATGTTTCCTTACCCTCCCCCCCAATTTCTTGGGCAATATTACCCATCCTCCCATCCCTAGCCCCTCTTAAGCCTGCAAAGCCCCATCCAAAGGTAACCCTATGCCCCCATTTTATCCCTTCTTTGTAGAAATTCTTACCTCCAGCTTATCATAGAGTTCACTCATGTAGGTTTCAGCTTACATCCTTCCTCTACCCCACCCCCCAATTTCCTGTAAGCCTATCATCCAGTCTCAAGCTCTCTAATGCAGCTTGGTTTACTTATTTCATATCATTGAGGTCATGTAGTATTTGTCCTTCAATGCCTGGGTTGCTTCACTCAACATAAGTTTCTCAAGATTCGTCCATGTTATCATGTGTGTTTGTAGTGTATTTGTTCTTAAAGCTGAGTAGTATTCCATTGTATCTATGTACCAGAATTTATCCATTCATCTATTGATGTGCATTTGGGTTGATTCCAACTGTGGCGATAGTGAACAATGCTGCTATGAACTTTGGTGTGCATATATCGGTTTGTGTCCTTTTTTTCATTTCTACTGGATATATACCCAAGAGTGGAATTGCTGGGTCATATGGCAAATCATGGTTAGTTTTTTGAGAAACCACCAAACTGTCCTCCAGAATGGTTGGATCCTTCTGCATTCCCACCAGCAGTGGATGAGTGTTCCCATTCCTCCACATCCTCTCCAGCATTTGTAGTCTTCTGTTTTTTTCATAGCTGCCAATCTTATGGGAGTAAAATGGTATCTCATTGTAGTTTTGATTTGCATTTCCCTGATAACTAGACATTTGGAGCATTTTTTTCTTGTGCTTTTCAGCCATTTATTTTTCTTCTTTGGAAAAGTGTCTATTTAAATCTTTTTCCCATTTTTTAAATGGGTTGCTTATCTTTTTATTTTCAAGATATAGGAGTTCTTTATATATGCAAGTTAGGGAGGTATTAATTGAGATAAAACACCTGAAAATCACTCATAAACCAGAAATATATCATCTCTCCTCATGGCCTACTATCAAGAAATTCTGGAGACATTAACCTGGGGTATCCATCCCCTAGTCCTCTCTATCTGAATGGTGCAAAACAGACAAATGTGTCTCCAAGAGGAAGCCACTCACTCGAGAAAGCAAGGAAGAGCTTCAGCATCAGCACTTAGGCGAATGTGCCTCTGGGCCAGGGACTTGAAGCACTGCCAACACCAGAAGTTTTGGTAAACAATCTTGGGCTTACAGGAGTCATCCTTGGACTGGGTGGAGGGAGGACCTCTGTCCATGGAGGCCCCCTGTGGCCTGATGAAAGCATTCCCTGGAGGAATACTGGGAGCCAACTGGGCAGCTGGTGGTGGAGACTGAGGAGGAAGGCCTGGGATCCAGCCTCCCTCAGCAGACTGGATGCACCCCACAGCTGAGGCTGGGATCAAGGGCTCCAGAGCAGAGGCCCTCAAGATCCCAGGAGGGGCAAGCTGAGCACCCCCACAGAGGATCCTTGGGTCACTTGAAATGTGGGGCATCTGAGGAAGGATAAAGGGCTGAGTAGGAGGGGGCTCTGCTGGTCCCCCTAGTTTTCTGATTTGAATAATGATCTTCTCACCTCCAGTCCCAGTGGGGACAAGGCCCCCCTTTCCTGTCACCAATGTGGCCTGGGCAATGCAGGCAGTGGCAGAGAGCTGCCAGGAGGGAAAGATGGGGGTAGGTGCTACCCCCAGGGAGGTGGGGGTGGTGGGCCAGGAATGGGTGAAGGGATTGGCAGGGCAGTGCCAGGCATACAGGGAGACTCCAGAGTTCATTGTCTTGTCTGGTCCCAGCACTGGAGATGCTGTAGAGACAGGGAAATGGGTGGATTTAGAGACCAAAAAGGCAACACTCTTGAGGCTCTCAGGAGCTGTCCTTTACTCATTGGGAAATTGAGAGCTGGGAAAAGTGCTTATTAAAAATTTCTTCACCTACACAGCTCTGTATCTACCCAAACATAACTAAGATAGTTTTATCTTAATCCAATCTAATAGTTACTCTTTTTTCTTATCTCCCAAAAGGACATCAACCAGACCTTCCCAGTTTAAAATATCAACTGAAGGCAATACCAGAGAATAGCATCAGAAGCATCAATATCTGAATCTAAACTGTCACTGATAAATCACTGAAACTGGAACAACAGTTATGAGTTTAACGTGCTTGAGATGACACAGACTGGAAATTTGCAGGTACCCTCCTCACAAGACCCCTGGAAGGTCTAAAGTCATCACTTTTTTCTTGTTTTGGACTTGCTTTTCTTTTCATCTCTCCCCCTGGTTTTTTCCCTACACAAATTCAAGTTCCCATTCTCAGTTTGAACTGGTTTTGGGAAGATTCTCCCAGTTTCTTGCTTGTGCATTTGCAATAAATCACCTTCTTACTGAGAGACGTGTTTCTCCTTTGTGGTGCTGGCACAGGCATGCTGTTCTGTTGGAATGGCCATGCATACATCAAGAGAATCAGAGCTATGAATTTCAAAAAGTAAGCAGGCACCTAGGTGGAGGAAATTCAGAATAGCACCTGTCCCCCTAGTGATTTTAGGTTATAGAACTCCAGATCAGGGTTTTCCCATAAGCGAACTTGCTCCCATTCAGTGAGCCTCCCAGACCTTTGAGTGCTAAGGAGAAAGAAGCACATGCTATCAGGACAGCCCCTCTTTGAGGAAATTGCTACCAGAAATTCAGCCAGACTCAATATTTGGTGAAGGCATTCAGTCAGCCTCTTGACCAAAGAGCTGGTGTCAATGAATTCTTTGGAAAAAATACCCCTCAGCATGCTCATGAGCAGATAAGGGATGTTCTTTTGGGTAAGTTCTAGGCAGCACAAAGGCATCATGAAGGTGGTAAATTCTTAAGATTATGTTCTGCATCATCTCTTCAGACTGTTACCCATACTACTATTACTTCTAGTACTATTAGTGATAGAGTAACATATACCTAATTGTATCTCTTCTCCTTCCCCTCTTCAGAAAGGAACCACCCTTCATTGAGTGTTTTACTGAAAACAAATAGCAGTCACTATCCATTCCATGACCATGAAGTATTCATGGACTATGAGCAACATCTTCACCTCAACTTTAAAATGAAGAGCTGAGGGCTCACCGTGAGGAATTAGAGAAGATGAATTGGTTGAGCATCTGAGTTTACACAGTTTAAGAAAGAGTCATAAAATCCAGGTAAACCCAATCTCTAAAACTAGCTGAAGTGTTACCACAAGTGCCCTGGAAACATTGAATCAAGGAGTGAAAGCACAAGGCCTCTGGGCTGGTAGGAGCTTAGAGGCTCTGGGCTGGGACCATTAGAGTAATTTCCAGGCTGCCTCACAGACAGGCTATTTCACTGCTGACTTGGCCACGATGAACTCTACCAAAAAGTTTTTTTACATTAGACCATTGATTCTAACTGTCCCCATGGGATCTCATTTACTCCAGGTCATATTCTTCCAGTAAAATCATAAGTTCCCAGGTGCCTGAAGTAATGACAAAGGGTGGAGACAAGCCTCTCTACACTACCACACAACATAAACCAGCTACCATTTAATACACTTGTTATGTGGCTTTTTTCTAGAGAGATACTCTTCCTGCAACCAAACTTTCTCATACCTATTGTAGCCCTCTCACATATCTAAGGAGACCCCTTCCTCAACTCTAAGTCTTGGCTTTCCAACCTATCTCACCAATTTCCAGGTGAGAGGTTCTTGGTGGAGTCCAGTGATTTCTCCTTCCTCGAGATTCATCTCAAATCTTGTTCCAAGAAGATGGGTCAAATGTGAATTTCTAGGGATTTGAAGGATATCAGGGACCCTGATAATACACCACCTTATCCTAAGTGCTTACCTTTTGAAGTCACCTCAGTACACTTGGACACTGACCACCACTATCTGACAACTTCTAGCAAAGATTCAATTCTACACCCTGAGAGTGAACCGCTGCCAACAGATTCCCAGAAATCCATGGAAAGGGTGGAGAAGTTTGAATCTCAACAGGACTAGAATGGAGCACTCAGACATTCTACAGGGGGGAGGGGCAGAGGGCAGGTGGGCTTGAAGTGGGGGAGGGTAGAACTTCATCCAGGACTCTGACAGGGGAAATTGCAGGTGGTCCCTTCAAAGTATACTGGGACAGCACAATTATTAGGGACTTTGTTAGAGCAATTTATTGATTCTTCCTAATTCATAGCACAAAGACTTCTTCCTAGGTTCTATACTTAAATTATTTATAAATAAACATTGGTTTGTGCTGGAAAGCCCCTCCACATCAAAGAACTCCAGGCTTACAGGAAAAATCAATGCTTTTTTCTCATTAATTGGTTGTTACATGTTTAAAATTTACATTTCAATGATTTTGATTGCTTTTAACAGGTAAACTTTGCACGGTGTGAAAGTCAAATTTTGCACAATGGAAAATGTAGTGAGAAGTCTTCCACCCACCAACTTCCCCTGGCATCCCAGTCCATATCAGCAGTGGACACTAATGTTTTTGCTCCTTTTGCATCTTTCCAGGAAAATATCATGCAACTAAAAGCAAACATGATGTAAATTCGTTATAAAAATTTTGTTTATTTCTGATTTTAAACAGTTTATACAAAAGTATATATTTGTTATCTTGTGTCAGTTTTACTACAATTACTGTCTTTCAGCTGGTAGCTTGTTTTCAACTCTTCTTTCCTTAGCATATGCTACAAGGAGAAGTTCTTCAATTAATAAAACCTTTAAAATATCCCTAAGAATAATGTTCCCAGTTTTAGCAAATAAAATAATAAACCCCAGTAAATTTTGAAATTCAGTAAACAATGAACTATATTCTAGCATAAGCATGTCTCAAATTGTATATGCCAAATATGCTAATACACATTGTTTTTATGAGATTTAAGTTTAACTAGGTGTCCTCTATTTCATCTGGCAATGCTACATAAGAAGTGTAACCCATTACGTTTTTAATGGTTACCCCATAAAGAAAAAGAAACCACTGAACCTACAGTAAAGACAACTGAATTTGTATCTGTGCTCCACCAAAACCCATGATTTTTTACATTTCTACTGAATCAAAAAACAGTCACAGGAAGTATTACAAAGTCTGGATTTTTATTCCACTTCATTGCTAAGAAGCCTGCTAAGAATTTTGCCTCAAGTTTAAGGACTCAAGAAAGCCATGAACTAGTTTCTGGACTCAGATTACCAAATGTCCTATGAAAGCTATCAAAAAAATAACCTTCAGACAAAATCTTACTGAGTCCACATTTACTGTGCATATTAAATAACTCACTAAAAAATATTCTAATATGGGAAAAGTCCTAGATTACAACCTGCAATGGAGTTCAGAGGAAGCATAGCTTTGAAGGAGTTTCCAGATCCCAAATACTTTGCCAGGATTGTTCTATAAGGAACCCTGCCTCTGAATAGGAAAAAGGGCATATTCTTTGAAAGCCATGAGCCAGAAGAAAACAAATGCAGCCAAGGCTTGCATAAGCAATCCTTCCAATCTGAGGACATGGCCCTAGGCTAGATCTCTTCTACAACACTTCACGGAGGACCGTATCTCAGTGCACGGGATTGTCCTCCACATCTGTGAGTCTAAAAATCGTGGGTGGTCCTTTCCCACATGCTTTCTCCCAGAGCCAGGGATGGCTGCTCGGGTTCCTGGAGAAGAGGCATGGCCTGAACACGCCTCACAGAGCCTTGAGGCTCCACCTCCTGCCTCTTCTCCATGCCCCTCCCAGGACCTGGTCCCTCCAGGACCTGGCAGATTGGTGCTTGGGCACGTGGCTGTGGGGCAGGTCTCTGTCATGTGTTCTCTGGTGCTCCAACCGCCTCTGATGTCAGTTGGGAACTGGTTCCAGAAGGGAAATGCATGTGCACAGGGAGGAGGGTGAGTCCATAACTGTGAACCCCAGGGTCTGGGTGGCAGGGGTTGTCCCATCACGCTAGTCCCACCACTTCCACCTGCTTTTCTACGTCAGTTGTATAAAAAATAAAGGTGAAGAGTGTGCCAACTCGTGACTTTCTAGTGGTGTCTCTGGGCTCAGGACTGTGGTTGCTCATGTGAATCAGGAGCTGCTCCCTAAGGCTGTGGCTCTACCCTCACTTGTCCCTTCCACTGTGGGGGGAGCATCTGTACCATGGGAGGGAGGAGCACTGCAGACCAGACTGGCTGCATTTGTTCAACTAGATGGTATAGAGTTAAATTAACTTTAAATTGTTAATAATGTGACCTAAATCTATATCTGTTACATTGTGATAATACAAAAAATGAGGGAAAATATTTCAGTATATAAAATACCTTCTATTGAGGAAAGAGGGAACACTAAACATTAAGTGCAAATCCAGCATATCTTGGATATTTCACTATATTATTTTTAAGGTAGAAATATTAACCAGTGTTCCTGAGGAAACCATTATTTTATCACGAATGTGAGAGTCTTTGCTTCATGGAATAAATAAACAGTTTTTCAAGGTCTGGTGTCAATTGTGATGGATTTTCAAGCACAGGTTATATATAATAGATATAAGATTTGGGCAAAAATGGACAAAAGTATGTGAGAGTCAATTGACTAAATGCAATTTACAAAAGATAATGTGTGTTTTCTAACTACTTGTAAAATTTGTGCTGCACGTGCTGTATGCTATTAAATGATTGAAATGTATTCTCTATATTTATATATATACACACACAGAATTATTTTAGAGAGAGTTGGTTCACAGTGTTAAACCTGGCTATATACCACTACATTCATAACTGGGCTTTAACTACTTTTATGATTGTACCCAGGAGCTGAGTTCCTCCGGGTGGAAGTGTGATTCATGGGGTTGTTAGCAGGTGAGTTAGTGTATTTGAGGATAGAAGGATGTTTTGTACCTGATTGTGGGTATGCAGAGAAGAGGTTGATTGTGTATCTGAAAATGTGATATTCTATACATGTAATGCTGGGCCTCATGGACTGTAGAAATTCAGGGAGTGTGAGCTCTATTGTGCATGTCTTTTGGAAGTGTGTTCACATGAATTGAAAGTTTGACACTCGTATTTGCATTTCATAGGTTGGGTGGAATGTGATAGATACCTTGAAATCTGTGAATCAGTGGTGTCTGTGTGGATATTTGGGGTTAAGTGGAGGACCTGACTATTTCTTCAGTGAGCCTGAGGCTTTGGGTTCTTGGATCCTGTGAGATGCAGTGCATGTATATCAAGGAATTGGTGTTATGTATTTGCAGTTTGAGGCTATGGAAACATTATATGCTGTGTGTGCTTTCCCCATGATTCTTTGGGAATTTTGTGTGTTTAAGTTTGGAATTGCCTCTGCATATGCATATGGGCAATGCTAGGGAACATGTCAGTATATTAGTTGGTAGGACTCTGTATCTTCTGTATATTGGTTGGATGTGTGGGATCATTGAAATGTACTCAGGGTACGTTGAGTGGTGATGTATGTTTGGGTGACTTTCAGGAGTTGTGCATAGATATTTTGGTGTTGAAGGGAAACTGTATAATAGTGTATGAAGCTGGCAGATATATATGTTCAGATGGAAGGATTGTTGGGTTTCATGTGCCTATTCTGGGAGATGCTGGAGATATGTTGATGATCATTAGCAAGTGTAGGGACTAAGTAAATGCCAGAGCTGAATGAGTATTTGGTGATACAGGGTGGTATTTTTTCATATTCGTATTGTATAGGGGAATTGTGGGTACAGTTGAGTCCTGTGGTACATTTTGAGTGTAATGAGTGTGTACTCTGGGTCACAGTGATTTGGATGTACATTTCCCAGTGGTATGCTATTGAAGCTTTCAGTAGAGAGTTATTAGTATGTCTTGTGGGCACTTAGTATGTGTATATATATCTCATTGAATGGTGGGGTTGTGTGTTTATACATGGAAGTGAACATCTTAGTGTGCTTGAGCTGATCTCACAAATCCCACACCATGGTTTTGCTTAAACAGCATATGTTGGTGCCTCATTTGAGACTGGAAGTCCAGGTCAAAGTGTGGGGAAAACTTGCTTCCTCTGAAAGCCTGTAACATTCTGGTGCATCTTCTGGGAATCCTTGCAGTTCCTTGGATTGTTTCTCAGCCTCTGGTCAGTTGGTGATATCCTTTCCTTCCTAGCTTCTGTGACTCCTTGCTTCTCTTCCTCAGGCCTACAGCCATGTGGAACAGGACCCACCCACAATTTAGATGGGCCACACATGACCTGAAAATGAAAACCAGAGGGAATCCTGTTAACACTGGGTTGACAGCCACAGGAAAGTGGATTAAGGTTAAACACAGATCTAAATTGCAGGACCTAATTCAATCTACCACAGTGGGATGATTGTATGTATTGGAAGTACGTCTAAATTTTCGAATTGTGGGATTGGGGGTATCTAAAACCCCCACATGAAAACCACAAAGATACAATGTGGGGAGAGACTGAGGGTGTGCCTTGACCTGGGAGGATGGAGCGTGGTCTGAGGGCTGCAAACCCCATCCTGGCATTGCTGCCCCCATGTTGGATGTGAAGATTGAGGCCCGGAGGCAACAGCCCTCAACCTGGGGGCAGGACATGTCTTCCCTCCTCTTCCCATCTCAGGCCTTCACTGAGTGGCCCTTATGGCCAGGCTCCCTGATGCCCCAGACTCTTCTACTCTCCAAAGGCTGGTGACAGGCTCTGTTCCCTTCAAATTCTACACCAGGGCATGGGGTCACACGGGCCCTGCAGTAACACACTGGTGAGGTCTGAGGAGACTCTGAAGGTTATTTTGCCACCACTGGGAAACTGCTCCTAAAAGGAAGTCTTTCTGATTTCTGCTGCAGGAATGTGGGACTGAAGGTGGAGGGTGTGTTCCAAGAGCCAAGGAAGGAGGCCGAGGACCTGCAGATGGGGAAAGCAGAGCATGTTGGATGGAGCCCAGACAAGGCCTGACAGAGGCCAGGCATCAGGGGTGAGGTCACAACAAGGTTTGGCTCTGCAGTAGCAGGTGGAGAGAGCATGTGAGGGATGAGAAGACCCCCAACCCTAACCTTAACACCCACACCTCCCCTTTTCCCAGACTCACCTTCTGGCTGCTGCTTCCTCAAGCAGGAAGCCCTGTAATATCATCAGCCCAGAGCTTAAGAGTCTAGGTTCTGGCTGCAGGCCAAGTTCCCTGCTTGCCCATCCTTCCATCAGCAAATATGTCTTAATATGATGGCCCCAGATGAGAAATGGGTATTAAAGCAAACCCAGTATCTCATCATTGGGCATCTAGAAACCATAAAGTTCAGAAGCCTGCTGAAACATTGGGACAGATGTGGCTGGAGGCAGCCCTAGCATGAACTAGCCATGGCAGAAGGGGAAGCAGCAGCGGGAGATCAGTGTATCCTCCAGGTGAGGAAACTGCTGCCCCTGTTGAGAGGGGTCACCTGGAAAAGGCCTTGATGGAGAGGTACTGACCTTGGAGGCCAGCATTGTTGGAGGTAGCTCTGTCCCAGGGAGGAACCTGAGCTGTCCTTCCTGTAGTGGGTGCCTTCTCTGCATCCTGCCCTTCCCCAGCTTCAGGGAACACAATCAAGAGGGAGCCTGGGGTCAGGGCTAGAGCAGAGCCTCTGCTTCCAGAAAGCCTGGCTCAAATTTGGTTCCCCCATGTTGATTCCATGCCCTTTGCGACTGTTTCAATAGTCTTCCCCCTCTGAGCCAGATGTCACTTATTTGTGTAATGAGGATAACACTGCTAGCTCTGTAGAGCTGTAAATATTGTAGTTAGTACATTAAGATTTTTAGGAGCTATGATTGGCATATTGTGAGTTCTCATAAAAATGTTCCTTCTTTCTTTTACTATGTAGAACACAACTGCCCAGTCCCCTAATGCTCTCCACTCTGATTCCAAACAAAATTAATTACAAAACCCTCTATGTGATTTCGATCCTCTAGCACTGGGACCTGACCCATTCAGCTCTGAATTCTGCACATCAGCCTTCACAGTGTTTGCACAAAGGATGCCAGAAGGAATTGTTTGCTGAATAAAGATTCAATGACCTGAGAATGTGTTTTTAGCTGCCTCCCAGGGTAAGAGTGAAGGAACATACAGTAACAGTCTCTTCTGAACTTGGTGAGTTAGAACTGACAGCTACCTGTGGCAGAAGGCAAAATGACAGAGTGCTTCCCTCCAGGCCTCCTTGCCCTTCCCCTTGTCACATGCAGTGCCTCCCGCTCTGCCTCTGGGACCTGGTTCTGGGACTTCCCCTTGCACATCAGCCAGTGACAGGTGCATGTGCTCATGCTCTCCTCCTGAGGGTGAGATGTGGGCCAGACTGCTTTTCTTTAGTCAACCCTGATATGTGAAGGAGCTTAGATCAGAGGAGAACTTTCAGAAGAGCCAAGCTGCAAACCCCCACCCTCAGACACCTGAGGGAAATCTACACCTATGGCTGTAATCACTTGAGCTTTGCAGTAGTTTGTTTATCTGCACTATTGTGGCAATGGATGAGTGGTATACCTGGAAAATATCTTGAACCTCAGTGCCCAGATACAGATACACCAGGAAGAGGATTCCAGTGTAGGGTAACTATTTTTATGTGAAGAAATTGACTCTCTCCTTGAGCATTCAATTCTTCTCTTCCATTTTCAATCATAGGTTTTTTGTTAACACTCAACCTTATTTTCATTCCACAGTTTCTATCTGCAGAGTCCACTAGGATTATAGCACTAAATCTCATTGCTGAGTGTACATTTCAGAAAATCAGTTTGCATGTGAGTCCAGGCTAGAGATATTTGTTTATATCTGGTTTCCTGCACTATTATGTAAGACCTGCATAAGGCATCTTTACCATGACATTGATGCTCCATAAACAGTTGTTGAGTGAAGAAATGGGATATATCTGTTTGAATCTCTAAAATGCAATCTGGGATTCAGAGGTTATTGAACAAGATGGTTAGTAAAGAATCTCTATAAAAAGATAGGGTAAATGGGGATGGGCAGAGGGAGTAGTCAAATTCTGACATAGACCCCAAAACTGTCTCAGCTGGCCAGGTGGACTGTGGCTCTAGAAGTCTGCCATTTCCTCAGTTGAACTGAGTTATCCAGACGTTTCTCACATGCTTCCATCAGGCAATGGATTATGAGCCTCCTGGGAAAGGGTGAGGCCTGGAGAAAGTGACTCCCTGTCCTGACAATCTCTGCAGTTGCTGCCATCTAGGTTGTCTCCCACCTACTTTCCCATCTACTAGAGACTGGAGGCCTTCTGTGCAGATGCAGAGAGATATGTGGCCCTTGAAACTCTCCACAAAACTCATCCCTTTTTAGGCTCGTAGCCATTGCTTGATATGCATTATTTTTTATTGTATTTTCTTGAAGATACATATATTATGAATAATATTACATTTAAAAATATAAGAGGTTCTCA
Source organism: Dasypus novemcinctus (assembly GCF_030445035.2). Classification (NCBI taxonomy): domain Eukaryota; kingdom Metazoa; phylum Chordata; class Mammalia; order Cingulata; family Dasypodidae; genus Dasypus; species Dasypus novemcinctus. Next base: position 100,426,290 of record NC_080689.1, read on the forward strand.
CAGCAGCCCACCCCTCCATGCATTCTGAGTGTGTATGTGTGTTCTACAGGTTGTGTGAATGTTGGTGTGTTTATGGAGATGGGAGTTTCTGTGTATATAAGCTGCACTGGTACATGTGAATTCAAAAGGTGGGACCACGGGTGTGTCAGAGTGAAGTTTAGATGGTAAATACATGTGTGGGGTGGTGTTGGAGGCTTCTGTATATACATGAAGACTTGTGGGCTGGGTGTCCTAGGGCTGTGGACAACTTATGTGAAAATTCAGGGAGTTTGTAGGTAGATTCTACAGGTTTGGAGAATGCAGGGAGCTCAGGTGAACTCTGGAGTGTGTGTTAATTCACAAGGCTATGTTTACCCTTCTAATGCATTCATTGGAGGATTGGCCATTAGTAATTTGTGGATATTCATGGAACAAAGCAAGTCAAATGGCCACCTCTGGGTTGAACAGGGAGGAGATTGTAGTATTTTCTCATCAAAGACATTGTAGAAAGGAACAGCAAATATTCTGCCTAGCAGCACAGTGGTCCACTTTGGAAACTTTTGCATATGTGTGTTTTGGGGTGGCTCTGTTTATTTTGAGGGTAAAGTGAGATATCGTATAAGTGTCTCTTTGTGAGGTGTGAATTGGGTCTGTGTCTATTCAGAGCATATGCATTAAATACGTGCTCACACTGCCTGGGTGGGAGTTCAGGGATTTTTTTTTTTTTTTGGTGTGGACCAAATTTGGAGAGGAGTGACTGGATTTTGTGGGGGGCTGGGTTTGTGAAGGTGAACATATTATTGGGGCTTGTGGGCACATTCTGTTCATAGTTTGTCAAGATGGAGGCTTGTGTGAGTTTGTATTTGGGGTGTGAGGTGATTGTGTCCATTTGGGTGAAAGAGGGGCTGTCGTGTGTGAGATTTAGGAGAATGTGGAAAAGTTGCTCTTCGTCTTCAGGTTCTGTGGCATCGTACCTAGGTATGTGTTCACAGGATTTGGGGGACTGACTGTTCCTTAAGTACTTGGTAATATCTGAGTTTATCATGAATGCATTTGGTTGTTGTCAGAGTCTATGGGATTGATTTTGGGGTGTTGTGAGTTTTCGTGTATTTTTTATGGGATATGAGGATATGTTTAATACTAAGTGCTTGTTTGTCCATGGATGTTTAGAGATTGTGTTTTTGTACTAAAGATTATTTTTTACTGGGAATTGTGGGGTTTATATAAATATATTTTTAAAGTTACATTCAAAAAATATGGGGTCCCCTACATAATATTCGATAAAGCCACCAAACCCTCTCAACTGGGAGAGAGTGGCCTATTCAACAAATGGTGTCTGGAGAACTGGATAGCCATATGTAGAAGAATGAAAGAGGATTACCATCTCACACCTTATACAAAGATCAACTCAAGATGGATCAAAGACCTAAATATAAGAGCCAAGACCATAAAAACCTTAGAAAGCAGTGTAGGGAAACATCTACAGGACCTTGTAATAGGAAATGGATTTATGAATATCTCACCAAAAGCACGAGCAGCAAAAGAACTACTAGATAAATGGGACTTCCTCAAAATTAAAGCCTTCTGCACCTCAAAGGAGTTTGTCAAGAAAGTAAAAAGGGAGCCCACACAGTGGGAGAAAATATTTGGCAACCATATATCTGATAAGAAACTTATAACTTGCATATATAAAGAACTCCTATATCTTGAAAATAAAAAGATAAACAACCCATTTAAAAAATGGGAAAAAGACTTAAACAGACACTTCTCCGAAGAAGAAATACAAATGGCAAGAAAGCACATGAAAAAATGTTCCAAATCTCTAGCTATCAGGGAAATGCAAATCAAAACTACAATGAGATACCATCTTACACCCATAAGATTGGCAGCTATGAAAAAAACAGAAGAATACAAGTGCTGGAGAGGATGTGAAGGAAGGGGAACACTCATCCACTGCTGGTGGGAATGCAGAAGGATCCAACCATTCTGGAGGACAGTATGGCGGTTTCTCAAAAAACTAGCCATAGATTTGCCATATGACCCAGCAATACCACTGCTGGGTATATACCCAGCAGAACTGAAAACAAGAACACAAACCGATATATGTACACCAATGTTCATAGCAGCATTGTTCACTATTGCCAAAAGTTGGAATCAACCCAAATGCCCATCAACAGATGAGTGGATCAATAAAATGTGGTATATACACACAATGGAATACTACTCGGCTGTAAGAACGAACACACTACAAACACATGTGATAACATGGATGAATCTTGAGAACCTTATGTTGAGTGAAGCAACCCAGACATTGAAGGACAAATACTACATGACCTCAATGATATGAAATAAACAAGCTGCCCTAGATAGCAAGAGACTGAACGATAGGCTTACAGGAAATCGGAGGGTGGAGGAAGGATATGAGCCGATGTCTGCAGGGGTGGAATTTAAGACGAGATGGTGGTAAGTATGAACACAAAGAAGAGATAAAAGGGGGGCAAGGGGTTGCCTTTGCTTGGGGCTTTGCGGGTTTGAGGGTGGCTGGGGAGGGATGGATGGGTAACGTTGCCCAAAAGTGGGGGGAGGGAGGGGTAGCATACGAACCAGGAGAGGGTCAGGTGTTGGTGGAGAGAAAAATGCCGAGAAAATCATATCAAAATATAATAAAGAGGGTTACCTGTTTAGAATGCTCGGAGGGGAGGGTCTGATGCAGGACGGGCTCCTGGGGAATGTCTAAATGCTCATTCTGCCAGAGTGGGTGACACCATGGGGTAGAAACCCAAGTAGTGAGAGTGGGGGTGGACCCACATCCTGGGGAGGACTAATGCCATCAAATAGAGGGAACTGTATCCCTCGAGAGAAAGGGTGGCTCCCAGGGCATTGGGGCAGTTGAGCAAGTTAGGCCCTGAACACTATTCCATCTATCTCTGGAAGTGGCTCCTCAGGAAATGGAGGTTGGCTATCACTGAGGGCACCAAGGTGGAAGGGAAAATGGACGTTAAATGTGTGGAACCAAAGTAAATGGGGGGTAAGAGAGGAGTTTCTTGAGAGTACACAAGGATGGATATAAAACATGTAATATTACACTATAACATATAGGAGATGACAGGCTGATAATGTAAACCATAATGTAAAACACAGGATAACTAAAAATGTAAAGAACTGTGTATCCTAAAGTATGCACCACAATGTAAGCACAGATGTCACCTTGTTAGAAAGCTAATGTCTCAGACTCTGTACATCACTTTAAGTAAATATGATATGAATAGGGCGTAAGAGTATCACTGTGGAAGGGAAAAGGTTTTCTGGTGGATGTGTGGGAGTGCTGTATATTATATATATACATTGCTGTGGTCTAGGACTCCTGTGAAGAAAAGCTGAATAATTGGGGGGGGGGGAAGAAAAAGATAGGATGTGGAATTTTTTCAAGTCAACATTCTTTATCTAAGTTCTTTATCTAACTTTATCCAAGTTCTTTATCTATCCTTTAAACTCATCACTATATGCCATTCCCTAGTAAGGGACCATGACATTATATTGGGCTTCAAATTTCGGGGAGTTCTGGATCACAGAGTGTTTCAACAATGGCAATGGAGGGATACTGGTTTGGGGTACCAATGACAGGTGATATATGGCTGACAGGGAGCTGTACAGAACATATGTCCAGGGTGCATGGTAATGTTTGGATATACTCATAGTGGCAACAATTAAAAACCACAGTAGGGGGGTACTGGGTTCCTGGCCAGTGGTGCTCTGTCGTGGTCCCTAGGGGAGCAGCGACAGTCTCCCAGGTACAGTGGCGGGGACCGGGAGGGAGTGAGGGTTCAACAGTGAGCCCCTGATGCTAATGACTATGCTTGTGAGCTGATAAACCCAAAATAAGAACAAGGCCTAGAGCAACTTTGTGCCTGGGAATTTCCTCCTGTCAGCCTTCATGTTACTCAAATGTGGCCAGTCTCGAAGCCAAACTCAGCATGTAAATGCAATGCCTTCCCCCCAGCGTGGGACATGACACCCGGGGATGAGCCTCCCTGGCAACGAGGGACCACTATCAACTACCAACTGATGATGCAACTGGAAAATGACCTTATACGGAAGGTTCAATGCGGATCAGCAGAATATCCATGTCTACATAAAATACCATGACTTTAAAATGCTGTTTGACCTAAAGTAAGGGGGAAATGGAAAGGAGAAATGAGTTTATATGGCTACGAGTTTCTAAAAAAGGACCCTGTGATTTTAAGTGCATCTGCCTTGTACGATCCCTGACTGAATAGTGAATATCAATACAAGGATTCATTTCTGAAAGTCCAGCTCAATGAAATGATTGTTTTGGAATCTCTGACTTCCCTTTGTATCTTCAGTGGCACTGTGTAGTGAATGAACTGGGAGAGCACTTTACAAGGAGATTCTGGGCCTATTCCCAGGGGTCCAAAGCTAAGTAAACAACTTCCCAGGCGACTATTAGGTGATTAGTGCTTTGGAAAACAGAGCATCAGAATATGAAGAGGAGTTAATATGCAAAGCCAAGGGTTGTTAAAGCCCATGCCCAGGGACAGCCATGGGCTGCCTCAAGATACAGACGATCACGCTGCTGCCTGCATTTGAGAGTTTGCTCCAAGAGTGTTCAAGAATGTGGGAGAATCATTAAGACTCTTAAGCTGGAAATTTGGGGGACTTCCTTGAATTCTTCCCTGGGGCAGGAGATATTTTTGGGAGGTCAAAAATTGAAAAGCATTGTGTAAATAAAAATTAAGTGTCTTGTTATTTGATATAGGCTCTATTGCGGTTGACACATAATTTTACTGGGCGCAGTGCAGAGCAGAGATAGATGGCAGTTCAGGGCGTGAAAAGAGGAAAATATTATCATCACGGTTTCTGCCTCACAGTCACAACAGCCCATGGTCTTGGGTCACATTGCTAATCATTCATTCACACTCTTTAATTAGGATAATTTTGCCTTTTGTGAGCTCTTTTGCTCTTCTTGTCCTGTCAAAATCTTAAAATGATAATATAAAAATTTTAAAAAGAATTACAATAAAAAGGAAAAAGACTAGTTATCATGTAATGTAGGAAAGCATGAGAAATTGTGTCTATGAAGTACTTTGTCTATTAGCTCATGTAAGCATCTCAGCAATACTCTGAAATAAATGTAATAAACCCTTACAGGTAAGGTTACCAAGTGAGGTAACCTCCAGGATTACAAATCGAGTTGGAGCCAAGTACTTCACAACTCTACAGTTTTTACCACCTCCCAGTTCTAACTGGAATTCTCCAGAACAATGTGTATGGGGGCAAAACTAGAGTTATTTACCTGATCTCTGTGGATTTTGCTTTCTCGGGACAACACATGCTCAAATCTTGTGCTGGAAGGTAGAGTGCAAGGGGAACAGTGTAGTGTTTGTAGTCACACCTCAATTCAAATCATGGCTCCTCATTCGATCACAGGACAGATCTCGGATTGTTAGTTTTTATATAAATGGTTACTAGGATAATGATACCAAAGTAGAGAATGGCTGGACCCCCAATAGAGGGAGGTATCAATTGAGATAAGACACCTGAAACTCAGTAATAAGCCAGAAATAGATCTTCTGTTCTCATGACCTACTGTCAAGAAATTCTGGAGGCATTAACCTGGGGTATCCATCCCCTAGTCCTCTGTATCTGAATGGTGCAAAACAGTCAAATGTGTCTCCAAGAGGAAGCCACTCACAGGAGAAAGCAGGAAAGAGCTTCAGCATCAGGGCTTAGGCGAATGTTCCTCCGGGCCAGGGACTTGAAGCACTGCCAACACCAGAAGTTCTGGTAAACACTCTTGGGCTTACAGGAGTCATCCTTGGACTGGGTGGAGGGAGGACCTCTGTCCATGGAGGCCCCCTGTGGCCTGAAGAAAGCATCCCTGGAGGAATACTGGGGGCCAACTGGGCAACTCGTGATGGAGCTTGAGGAGGAAGGCCTGGGATCCAGCCTCCCTCAGCAGACTGGGTGCACCTCACAGCTGAGGCTGGGATCAAGGGCTCCAGAGCAGAGGCCCTCAAGATCCCAGGAGGGGCATGCTGAGCACCCCCACAGAGGATCCTTGAGTCACTTGAAATGTGAGGCATCTGAGGAAGGACAAAGGGCTGAGTAGGAGGGGGCTCTGCTGGTCCCTCTAGTTTTCTGATTTGAACAATGATCTTCTCACCTCCAGTCCCAGTGGGGACAAGGCCCCCCTTTCCTGTCACGAGCTGTGGTCTGGGGAAAGCAGGCAGCAGCAGAGAGCTGCCAGGAAGGAAAGATGGGGGTAGGTGCTGCCCCCAGGGAGGTGGGGGTGGTGGGCCAGGAATGGGTGAAGGGATTGGCAGGGCAGTGCCAGGATACAGGGAGACTCCAGAGTTCATGGTCTTGTCTGGTCCCAGCAGTGGAGATGCTGTAGAGATAAGGAAATGGGTGAATTTAGAGATCACAAAGGCAACACTTTTGAGGCTCTCAGGAGCTGTCCTTTACTCATTAGGAAATTGAGAGCTGGAAAAAGTGCTTATTAAAAATTTCTTCACCTACACAGCTCTGAATCTACCCAGGCATAACTAAGATAGTTTTCTCTTAAGCCAATCTTAATATTTACTCTTTCTTCTTAGCTCCCAAGAGGACATCAACCAGACCTTCCCAGTTCTGGTTATAGGAACAAGAAGAATGAAATATCAACTGAAGGCAAAACCAGAGAATAGCATCAAAAGCACCAATATCTGAATCTAAACTGTCACTGATAAATCACTAAAACTGAGTGATTATGAGTTTAACATGCTTGAGACGACACAGGACTGGAAAATTGCAGGTACCCTCCTCACAAGACCCCTGGAAGATCTAAAGTCATCACTTGTTTCTGGTTTTTTTTTTTAAAGATTTATTTATTTATTTATTTAATTCCCCTCCCCTCCCCTGGTTGTCTGTTTTCTGTGTCTTTTTGCTGTGTCTTGTTTCTTTGTCCACTTCTGTTGTCGTCAGTGGCACGGGAAGTGTGGGTGGTGCCATTCCTCAGCAGGCTGCACTTTCTTTCACACTGGGCGGCTCTCCTTACGGGTGCACTCCTTGCGCGTGGGGCTCCCCTTCGCGGGGGACACCCCTGTGTGGGACAGCACTCCTTGCGTGCATCAGCACTGCGCATGGGCCAGCTCCACACGGGTCAAGGAGGCCCGGGGTTTGAACTGCGGACCTCCCATGTGGTAGACGGATGCCCTAACCACTGGGCCAAAGTCCGTTTCCCTGTTTCTTGTTTTTGACTTGCTTTTCTTTTCATCTCTTCCCTGGTTTTTTCCCTATACAAATTCAAGTTCCCATTCTCACTTTGAACTGGTTATGGGAAGATTCTCCCAGTTCCTTGCTTGTGCATTTGCAATAAATCACCTTCTCACTGAGAGACGTGTTTCTCCTTTGTGGTGCTGGAACAGGCATGCTGTTCTGTTGGAATGGCCATGCATACATCAAGAGAATCAGAGCTATGAATTTTAAAACGTGAGCAGGGACATAGGTGGAGGAAATTCAGAATAGCTCTTGTCCCTCTAGTGATTTTAGGTTCTAGAACTCCAGATCAGGATTTTCCCATAAGAGAACTTGCTACCATTCAGTGAGGCTCCCAGAACTCTGAGTACTAAGGAGAAAGAAGCACGTGCTATCAGGACAGCCCCTCTCTGAGGGAATCGCTACCAGAAATTCAGCCAGACTCAATATTTGGTGAAGGCATTCAGTCAGCCTCTTGACCAAAGAGCTGGTGTCAAGGAATTCTTTGGAAAAAATACCCCTCAGCATGCTTACAAGCAGGTAAGGGATGTTCTTTTGGGTAAGTTCTAGGCAGCACAAGGGAGTTATAAAGGTGGAAAATTCTTAAGATTATGTTCTGTGTCGTCTCTTCAGACTGTTACCAATACTACTATTACTTCTAGTACTATTAGTGATAGAGTAACATATACCTAATTGTATCTCTTCTCCTTCCCCTCTTCAGAAAGAAACCACCCATCATTGAGGGTTTTACTGAAAACAAATAGCAGCCACTATCTATTCCATGACCATGAAGTATTCATGGACTATGAGCAACATCTTCACCTCAACTTTAAAATGAAGAACTGAGGATTCACCATGAGGAATTAGATAAAATGAATTGGTTGAACACCTGAGTTTACACAGTTAAAGAAAAAGTCATAAAATCCAGGTAAACCCAATCTCTAAAACTAGCTGAAGTTACCACAAGTGCCCTGGAAACACTGAATGAAAGAAAACATTCACCAGGAGTGAAAGCAAAAGGCCTCTGGGCTGGTAGTAGCTTAGAGGCTCTGGGCTGGGACAGTTAGAGTAACTTCCAGGCTGCCTCACAGACAGGATATTTCTCTGCTGACATCGCCATGATAAACTCTACCAAAAAGTTTTTTTACGTTAGACCATTGATTCTAACTGTCCCCATAGGATCTCATTTACTCCAGGTCATATTCTTCCAGTAAAATCATAAGTTCCCAGGTGCCTGAAGTAATGACAAAGGGTGGAGACAAGCCTCTCTACACTACCACACAACATAAACCAGCTATCATTTAATACACTTGTTATGTGGCTTTTTTCTAGAGAGAAACTCTTTCTGCATCCAAACTTTCTCATACCTATTGTAGCCCTCTCACATATCTAAGGAGACCCCTTCCTCAACTCTAAGTCTTGGCTTTCCAACCTACCCCACCAATTTTGAGGTGAGAGGTTCTTGGTGGAGTCCAGTGATTTCTCCTTCCTCAAGATTCATCTCAAATCTTGTTCCAAGAAGATGGGCCAAATTTGAATTTCTATGGATTTGAAGGATATCAGGGGCCCTGATAACACACCACCTTATCCTAAGTGCTTACCTTTTGAAGTCACCTCGGTACACTTGGACACTGACCACCGCTATCTGACAACCTCTAACAGAGATTCAATTCTATGCCCTTAGAGTGAACCAGCTGCCAACAGATTCTCAGGAATCCACCGAAAGGGTAGAGAAGTTTGAATCTCAACAGGACTAGAATGGAGCACTCAGACATTCTACAGGGGGGAGGGGCAGAGGGCAGGTGGGCTTGAAGTGGGGGAGGGTAGAACTTCATCCAGGACTCTGAAAGGGGAAATTGCAGGTGGTCCCTTCAAAGTATAATGGGACAGCACAATTATTATGGACTTTGTTAGAGCAATATTGGTTTGTGGTAAAATTCAGGTAAAAGGAAGGGGTTGATTTTATTTTCAAGAGCAGAACCAATTATTTCCATAAGAAACCCACTTTATAAACACAGATTATCATGTAAAGATCTAAAAGCAGAAATTTGAAATGACTGTGTTAACATTAGAAAAATCATATTTTGGAGCAAAGAAAATTACAAGGGATAAAGAGCAACATTTCAATATAAAAAAAAAAGTTCAATTCATCAAGACTATATATTGTTTAATTCAAACCACGAAAAACTGAATCCCTGGTTTGCTGCCTGCCCTGAAGAATTTGGACTTATGCATTGCCATGTTTGCATGAAGCAATTTTATAAAACCTCAAACTATTTACAGATATCCTCTGTTGGTTTTGTTTCCCTAGAGAATCTGACTAATATGGGCCTCTATACAATTTTCATTTTTGGAACCTTTATTTGATCATGGGGACTTCATAATCTAAATCTCTTTTCTTCTCTCCTGAAAAATTCTCTAATATCTATTTTCTCACTGTGGTACCAGTTCATATTTGTTTCTGAATACATGGGTGAATCTCACCAAGGGTCACTTGAATTTGCTATGGTTTCTTGGGGAATGTTTGAATTAACCAAGGACAACCATTTGAGGTGTGCACTTGAAAAAGAAACTCCTGGTCTTCAACAAATTAGGGAGTGCATCATTTGATTGATATTCAGAAGTTCTAAAAGGCTTAGTGATTCAAAAATAGCATCTTTAAAAAGCTGAATAATTAGGGGGGGGGGGAAAAAAAAAGAAAAAAAATAGGATGTGGAATTTTTTCAAGTCAACATTCTTTATCTAAGTTCTTTATCTAACTTTATCCAAGTTCTTTATCTATCCTTTAAACTCATCGCTATATGCCATTCCCTAGTAAGGGACCATGACATTATATTGGGCTTCAAATTTCGGGGAGTTCTGGATCACAGAGTGTTTCAACAATGGCAATGGAGGGATACTGGTATGGGATACCAATGACAGGTGATATATGACTGACAGGGAGCTGTACAGAACATATGTCCAGGGTGCATGGTAATGTTTGGATATACTCATAGTGGCAACAATTAAAAACCACAGTAGGGGGGGTACTGGGTTCCTGGCCAGTGGTGCTCTGTCGTGGTCCCTAGGGGAGCAGCGACAGTCTCCCAGGTACAGTGGTGGGGACCGGGAGGGAGTGAGGGTTCAACAGTGAGCCCCTGATACTAATGACTATGCTTGTGAGCTGATAAACCCAAAATAAGAACAAGGCCTAGAGCAACTTTGTGCCTGGGAATTTCCTTCTGTCAGCCTTCATGTTACTCAAATGTGGCCAGTCTCGAAGCCAAACTCAGCATGTAAATGCAATGCCTTCCCCCCAGCGTGGGACATGACACCCGGGGATGAGTCTCCCTGGCACCGAGGGACCACTATCAACTACCAACTGATGATGCAACTGGAAAATGACCTTATACGGAAGGTTCAATGCGGATCAGCAGAATATCCATGTCTACATAAAATACCATGACTTTAAAATGCTGTTTGACCTAAAGTAAGGGGGAAATGGAAAGGAGAAATGAGTTTATATGGCTACGAGTTTCTAAAAAAGAGTCTGGAGGCTGGCAGAAGGTTTGCCCTCATGCACAACTGAGCAGAGTCAGAGAGACAGATAAAGCAGATACAACCCCCAGATATTGGTTCCTTTGAGGGCTAAAGAGACCCATGGGAGTTATGGTCATGGCCGATGGGGTTAACTACCAGGGCAGATGGCCCCTCTTTGGAAATGGTGTTTATGTGTGATGAATCTGGACTCAGATGGGATCTCCCTTCATAAGACTTTCATGCTAATGTGCTGGAGGTGCAGTTAATGTTGGGGTTTAAGATATATTTAGGGGATTTGAATCTCTGGACTGACAATGTGATAGCCAGATCCTGAGCCTCAACAGACTCCAGCACCTACAATCTGATTTATTGGACTTACCACACTCAGCTAAGATGGAGGTGAAGAAGGACAACCACCACACCATGGAGCCTAGAGTGATTACAACTGAAAATGGGAGGATTGCATCCAGCATCCAGGTGGAATCTGAGCCTCCTCTTGACATAAAGGTGCAATGGACACAACCAATCCAGTGTCCACATAGAAGAGGTGGCATTGGATTGGGAAAAGTGGACATAATGGACAAAGGGTATGGGGAAAGGCAGGAAGAGATGAGAGGTGGAGGCGTCTTCGGGACATGGAGCTGCCCTGGATGGTGCTTCAGAGGTAATCACCGGACATTGTAAATCCTCACAGGGCCTACATGATGGAATAGAGGAGAGTATGGGCCATGATGTGAACCAATGTATATGAGGTGCAGAGGTGCCCAAAGATGTACTTACCAAATCCAATGGATGTGTCATGATGATGGGAACGAGTGTTGTTGGGGGGGGGGAGAGGGGGGGTGGGGGGGTGGGGTTGAATGGGACCTCACATATATATTTTTAATGTAATATTATTACAAAGTCAATAAAAAAAAAAAAACCAAAAACAAAAAAAAAAAACAAAAAAAAAAAACAAAGTGATAACGACACAGCTGGACCTTAACTTCTTGCAACAAACTAGCAATATTTGGTATTGCTGCATACTACAATGGTGTTACTTCAATTTATGATAAGAAGTTGTTTCTATGACACACACCTTTTTATATTAATTAAAACCATAATCATATTGTATTTTGTTTAATATTATGTTGAAATATTGATAAATTTATACACTCTTAAGCATTCATATGAACCTTTTACTAATACAACTTTAGTCAACAGAGAGTTAAAAAATCCTGTTAATTTTATAGCACTTTCAAACACCTTCCATTCAACTTATAACATATTAAGTGAACTCAACTATTACCTTATTTTTTCTTTCAAGGTAAAAGAACAAATCTCTTGTAATTAGTTTGGAATTAAAAGCTACTCTTCAGGATTTGATTTTGAGAAAGCAAGTTTGAAAATTAATTTCCTTCAAAAGAGATAAGACCTTTTCTTCTTTGAACACTGAGGAAATGATAAGGTTAAAGCACAAGAAGCTATTTTGATAAAACAGACTTTCCTTGCATACTGATTATTCAGGATGAACACTTTTCATAAACTTTTACCAAAACAGGCTAATGACTTGAGAGACTTTGAGAAACAAGAAAATTTTACCTTTGCATTAGTATACTACTTGATACTAAACTTTTTAAAATTTTATAGACAGACCCATCAAATCTTGCTTAACTTTAACGATAAATTTTCTTTTCCATGAACCTTCTACATTTTCAGTATTCATTCAGGTTTTGTTACACATTTTACTCTTTCTTAATAATCAATCATTTTATCTTAGGAAAAAACTATCTCCTGTTTCCTTAACAATAAAAACACATTCCATATATCCCAGATACATAAGTTACCAAAACAATTTTGGAAACTGTTTTCTGGCAAACTTTTTCCAAAATATAATTACAATCAACACTAAACAAACTTGTTAAAATAATGAACTTTTCTTCATTTTAAATACTTAGTAGCATGTAATACCAGAAATAGTTTTTTAGAACCAAGTTGGCAGGGGAGGCTGGCTGCCAACAAGTTTTCTTGTTATAAAATTACCTTTTATTATTATTATTATCAATTCAGGTTTTGTTTAATAATGACTTTTTGGAATTATCCATTTAAATACCTTAATTTAAACAATGCTTTGTTAAACTTCTTATAATTATTTATAACCATATAGACTATAATTATATTATTTTAAGACACATTTTACCTTTACAGAACACGTTTCCTTACCCAAAGTTACTACAATACCCTTTATAACTTACCACATGCATTCAAGTTCCATTCTGCATATGTTCTTTCTGATTTTATGAAGACCAGTTGTCTTTTTTAGGACAAAATACTTTTTTAAACAAACATATTAACTTTAGTTAGCACTTCTACAAAATTTTACCTTTCAAAATATTTATTCAAGTTTTACATCCTTTATTTTGTGAATAAAAATAAACTATTCATTTCAATTTAGGCAAGAACCATTTTTTATGAAGAGACAGTAATTTCATTAAGACTTACAATTTTTATCATTGTAGAGATGCCATTAACATTTAAACTTAAGTATTAATATAAACATTTAATTTTGGGCCATTTGAATAGATCTTTTTGAAATTTTTATTTATTAATTTATATCACCATCTGGAGGTATCAAAATATACACTGACATTGAACAAACAAACACAAAACAATTACAACATATTAACAGAAACATACAGTTTACAATTGACTCATAATTCTTACTTTCTTACTTTTTTGGTATAGCTGTTTTTAAATTCTCCATCATATCACATCTTAGATTTTACTGTTTTTAAGATTTTTTCTGGAATCCATGTTGCCTGTAACATTCAAGCCTGTGCTTGGAAACATTTTTATTATCAGCAATCAGTTAAGATAACTTGAGCAGCATAAATGTAATTAAGCTCTTATTTAGCCATTTAGAACACACATTTTTTGGATTACTACTCTGTAAGACTATACTGAGACTTGAAGTTCAGGACTAAACTATTGATTTAAAACCAAAAATTCCTTTTAACACCTTGATAAAAATTTTTTATTGTTTTATTACTTCAGTTAAATAGGCCGAATCAGAATTAGCATGGAAACAAAACAGAACACCAATGTTGCTATGTTTATCTCCTTTTCCAGCAGTTTAATTCTATTAACTAACACTAGCCCACAATTACATTATTATGTAGGCAGCAGGGGGTTTACAGAGTTGCTGCCAGAATAATTTCCTTATCATAGTTAACACTTTAACAGAGAGTTTTCTTACAAGCCTGATTTCACTAACAAGAACTTTATTTAGTATTTTTACCTGTTTTAAATCTTTCAATAGTTTAAAAGGTATTGGTTCATGATGGAACTCAGTACCTTCCTTAGGATTATTAGCATCTGATGGAGTTAGTTGTGATATAACCAGAAAAGCTGATAAGAATTGCATGGCCTCCAGATCCCCTTGTTGAGATCCTTGCAATAAACAGCACATCAAGGGTGTTTGAGGAGTGGGGTTGGAAACAAATATCTTTTTAACATAGGGTAAATCATCTGACATATCTGAAAAGATTCCAGGTGCTGATGTCAGGGCAGCCATGTGGTGGCTCAACAGGCACAGTAGGTTGAACTGGATATAAGCTAGGATAAGCATCTGGATGATATATGGATATTGGATATTTCATTAGAGCAGCCAGTTATTTTCTTATCTATAAAAGGATTAGGCATAAAGCCAGGAGACTCTCCTCTGCCTTTTGGCTCAGAATTTAGTTCTTTCGAATTGCCCTCCACTTTCTGTTTGTCTATGGGTTTTGAAAATATAGTAATTTCTTCTTTGTCATCTTCCTCTGTAAAGGATCTAAGGTGGCAATAATTTGCTGGTACAAAGCTCACACAGATAAAAGGAATGGATTCCCCTCTTGGGAATCCATATCTTTGATATGCTCTCTGTAAAGCTTTCATTACACATCTCCACTGTTTGAATTTAAAACATTATGCCCCTGAAGCTGAAACCAACCACAATGCTTTTGTATTAAAGCAAACAATTTGATTAACTCACAACTTTTTACAGGCACCCCACTAGCAAAGTTTTTAACACTTGCAAATATTCTTCCACACTTCCCGTTTTAACTATTACCCTGATGACTTCATGGAAATGTTACTCACCTAAAAGAAGACTCCAGTCACACTGCTTTGGATGCCATTCATGACCCTTGTAGGAGTCCTTTCCATGGTTCCCAATACTGTTTTGGAAGACTCACTTCTTCGGGCCCCACATTTGGTGCCATTTGTTGGAGATTTGGGCCCAAAGGGTATCAGGAATGAAAGAAAGAGAAAAAGAAGAATGAAAGAAAGAGGAAGAGAGAGAGAAAGCTGGGATCAGACAACTTTATTGTTTACAAGGGGCGCTATATATACCCCAGTCTATGTGAGAACAAGCAGCAACATGCAGTTAACTATCAGCATTACTCATAATCTAAGGAATTCAAAAAATCTTATCTCAAGGTACAAAGTCTAAGTGGTCTATTTACTACAAAAGCTATGTTCTCATCTTTTCTTTCAGCCTTTAACAGCTTCATCCTGTTTGCTGGGAACTCTTAAATACTGCATTCCTTAGGTTTCAAACATAGCCATGGAAACAGCATGTCTCTCCTTGTGAGACCACTGTGCCTCAGTTTCCAACAGGGAAAAAGCTATGGAATATTCCAGTCTGTAATTGGATGCAGTAGTTACACCATACTCAGCTATGAAAGAATATTAGCTGTGGTTGCAAATTACATGAGGTGTCAGCTGACTTGGGCAGGGGGCATACCTTTCAGTTAATAGAGCTCATGATTTGCTGGTTTCTAATCTCAAGAAAAACCCAGCATATGTCAACTCACAAACTGACCTTTTTTGAAATCATACTGCTCTCTCCTTAAAATATCCAAATCCTCTAATGTGATATTTTAAATCCAGTACTCTGTTGCCCATGCCTGAAAAAGATGACTCTCAAGATTGTGAGGTTCCTGTTTCTCAGTTATTATCCCCAGGATCAGATTTACCAAAAACAAGGCAAAACAAAACAAAACACACACAAAAACAAAACAAAACAAACAACAAAAAAAAATCCTTGATAAACCTGGCTTAGATCATATTTTTAGATGTGTCTTACCATAAAACAGAAACATAATTATGAGGCAGACTATGAAGTAACCACTACAGTAGAAGCAATTACTGGTCAGCAAGCCCCTGGCCTCACCATGCCCTAGTGAGCTGTGGTAAAACTTTTAAATAGAGGCAGTCATTTAGCTAAAAGGAAATCACAATATTTATACTGACTATAGGTATGCGTTTGGAGTAATTCATGATTTTGGAAGTTTATGAAAACAAATGGACTTCCTGCAGTCATTAGGAACCAAATAAAAAATGGTAAATATCTAAAATAATAGATGTATTTCTATCACCTAAGGAAAAGGTAAAACAAAGAAAAAATGCTGTGATAAAAATGGAAGCACACACTCACAAAACTTAATGAGAAGATAAGAAAAATGTCAACCTCACAGCTAAACAATATGTGGAGACAACAAAACATTTTCCTTGTATAATGTCCTTCATAAGGCCTCTCCAAATGAGTTAGCTCACAGTTAGGAAAATGTTTCTGTATTTGAAAAAGAAAAATAGAGTCAGCAGGGTTACCAATTAAATTCTGGGAATGGAATCTAGGAAGTGCTGGATGGTGCCCTGTTGTCCTAGAGTCCCTAGAAGGAACTACACATGAGCACTCCATGAAATTACCCATTACAGAATGCAAAAAAATGAAGAAGGACAAGGAAATATATTGGTGGGCAGTTTTGATAAGGTACTTTAAAAAATCTGTAATCAGATTCATACATGACAGTCTCATCATCTAGGCAAAATTTATTAATGTTTATATCTCCATAAACTTAACTGCCACAACTGGACTATTTGAACATCAGCTGAAGGGCTTCACCAGCCCTTTCAATGGATTATAATTATATATAGTTTATGACTTACAGGTAGTAAGAATGGGTTGAAGCGTTCTCTTGTCAAAATAAGAATGCTTTAACTGTAGGGGAAAAAATGACAATGGTTTTCCAAAGCAGGGAGTATGCTTTGAACTCTCAAGCAAGCTTCAAACTCACTTCACTGGAAAGATTATAAAAAAAGTGTATCAATATACATTTATGTAATCTAAGTATCTTTTTAAAAAATATATATGTATATATATATATTTAAAGTTTGTGTCAAGTGGTTACTATCCAGCAAATCACCCATTGCCCATACCATGTGACACCTATGGTAAGGTAGAATATATCCATGGGATATTTAAATTAAAGTTTAAATATTGACTCACTGGTGCTGTCTTGGCCAAAACATTCCCTTTGGTCCTCATGGCCCTGAGGTCTATGCCATCAGGCAAACACCACTGATCCCACA
Organism: Dasypus novemcinctus; assembly: GCF_030445035.2. Lineage (NCBI taxonomy): Eukaryota > Metazoa > Chordata > Mammalia > Cingulata > Dasypodidae > Dasypus > Dasypus novemcinctus. Next base: position 100,443,438 of record NC_080689.1, read on the forward strand.
AGAGGTAATTATAGGGCAGCCCATGTATGGCGAACAGTTCACTAGAGAGGATCTGTAACAGTTTGATGTTGGATGGATCCCAGAGAATCATGTCCTTAGAGCCAATCCATTCCTGTGGGAGTGGACCTATTGTAAATGGGACTCTTTGATTAGATTACTTCTGTAAGGCATGCCCCGGGGTGGGACTTAATCCTCTTACTAGAGTCCATATGGAAAGAGACAGACGCAGGTGCTCAGAGTGAAATGCTCACAAGCTGAGAGAGAAACCAGAAACTGAAAGCAACAGAGTTCAGAGGAGAAAGCAGAGACTGACGGATGCCATAATGTACCTTCCCATATGACAGGAGTCCAGGATCACCCACAGCTGATCTTTGAGGAGAGAGCATTGCCAGAGGATGTCTTGATTTGGACTCTTTTCTCAGCCTCACAACAGAAGCTTACAAGTCAATAAACCCCCTTTGGAAAAGCCAGCTCATTTGGGGAAATATTGTTTTCATCAGCCTCGGTTAACTAAAACAGGATCCAATGATAGTGAATTGAGGTTTTTTTCAGTATTGCAGGAAATCAATGGAATATCCTCAGGGATTTTTTTTTTAAAGTTACTGAAGATTTACTAACCCTCTACCACCTAACGACAACATTCCACCACCTGCAAACTGATGACATTATATTCTGGAAAAGAAAACAGTGAAAAACCAATCTCTGGCCTACTCAAAATAAACTTATCAGGTTTTAATAACTTCACATATAGCTGTCAAATTAGAAGGAAATGAGACTTGGGTACAACACATGCAGCTAAAACTGGTGCCACTTCCAAGGTGGGTATATGAAATGATATATGATCCAAAATTAAAATTAACCAAAATAATCCAGAAGCAGTTGACACTGTGTGTGTATCTGATGTGGACAGGTACTGCCAAGATCATAGAACAAGAACCCATTCAACCAAGTGTTTTGCAGGTTATGGGGAAGTTTTTTGGGTGATGAGGTACAAACACAGATACCCAGCAAGATAGCATGAAATGAGAGGTTCATAACATCGAAGAATCTGGAGGGGGAGAATGGAGAATCTTGGCATGGCAGGTCCCAGCTTACCTAGCCTAGGTTCCTGGGAGGGTTCATGGAGGGGCAGGTTGGAGCACATGTTTATTCCAGGCGCTTGTCTTTACTGTGACCCAGATGGGAAGGATCCAATGGACCCTGGGCCTGGCAGTTTCACAATATATGGTACAAAAAGCAGATGTAACTAAGGCCATGTGGAGAAGCTGAGAGCAGCTTCTTATCATCCAAACCATATGGAAATTGATGCCTTGCAAATAAATTATGCAGCAGGAAAGAGCTGCAGTGGCAAGGGGCAATTGAAAAGAAGGGGCAGAGGCTGATCATAGAAGCTGAGGTTAGCTCTTATCATCCATACCTGTGAAGGTGCAGGTGTTGCTAGTTGTGGTTATACCCAGGGAAGGGTTAACTCAGGTGGTTGCTCAAAATGTGAATTTATGACTAAGTTGGGACAAGGCAAAGATGTATCAAAATAATTTTTTTCATTACACCAAAATTCCCTTGTTTAATTGGCACCCTTTTGCTTTTATCTATATTTACAATTTTGTTTTTATGCTTTTGTTATCTTCCTCAAAAACCTATTTTCCATACTTTCTCTAGTCATCAAGATAAACCCTTGTTAAAATAACATTATTAGGAGCAGATGTGACTCAAGTGGTCGAGTGTCCCCTTCTTACATTGGAGATCCTGGATTCAGTTGCCTCATGCCTCCTAAAATTTTAGAAAAACAAGAAAAACAAAAGAAATAATCAATTCAGGGAAGCCTATGTGGCTCAATGTTTGAGCTCCAGCTTCCCACATATGAGGTCTCTGGTTCAAACCCTGGCCTTGGTACCTCAAACAGACAACAAAAATCCCAAGGGGACTGCACTTCATCAGTCCAACAGTGGTTTATATGGACTAATGTCCAGGTAACCCTTCCCAGGAGAACAAAAGGCAAGTCAGCAAAGCGGGCATCAGGTGGCCAACGGTATTGGCTCTTCTAGGTTTGAATTTCCTAGTCTGAAAAGGCAGGCTGTGGTCAGCACTCATTTTGTTTTGCTTAAAAAAAAAACTTTCTCCTGAGAAAAGAAAAAAAAAATCATACTTTCATTTTTTAAAAGCATCACTACATAAAATTATGGGTTTACAAAGTAATAAAATTTGACATCCAAATAAAAGTTTTTCTCCCAGAAATTTCTCAAACCCTTCTTGTGTCACATATGATGCTAACAAATATAAAGCAGGTAATCTAAATTTCAGTTTTGTGACAAAATGCATGTTTTTCCAAAGCTGCACAGAAAGCTCACCTAAACCCTTCAGCCCTGAGATAGTGGACTTTAGGGAGCAAGCTGGGCATCCAGCAGCCTCTGGGGCTGAGGTCCAGAAGCAGAATCCCCTGTGAGTGGGGACTGGACCATGAAGGCAGCAGAGAGGCCACAGGAGCCCAGAGGCTTGGTGGGAAATCTCAGTCTCCATTCAGCCATGCTCCATTTGGTGTTCTCTGCACAAACCAAAGACCCCTCAATCCACTGTGTGAGGAGAGTGATAAAAGCACCTGGGGAAGTGGCTGCCTTCAGGGAGAAGACCAGCCTGGGGTAGCTCTCACTTACCCCCATGGAGCAGGGAAGAGCCTGAGGGCCATAGAGGACCGCCTGCTCACAGGCCTCTATTCTCTAAGCACCAAGCTCAAGCCCTTGCCAACCACATCCCTCCAGTATAAACCACTGGTCTCCTTCTGACTGCACTCACCACTGGGAAGGCATTACTACTGCCCATGTGCAGAGAATGGTTTGTCAGGTCAAATCCTCCAAAACTGCAGGTTCTCTGTGTGAAGGAGAGGCAGACAGGAGAGGAGTTACCCCTGAAGTAGCTGGCAGAGCAGCACACCAACCCCAGACCCCACTTGCAGGGTGTCACTGAGCCACAGATGTGTGTGCAGGTGGAAGTGATGGGGGAGAGGGTGCAGGACTCAGGTTCCCAGGAACCTCTTGCCTAAACAGAGGTCCACAGTGCCCCTGACATACAAATGCCATGATCACCACAAAACTCTCTGCATATTCTGTGCCCTAAGATTCCCAGTCTTGTCATGACCCAGCCTCCCATTCAACCTCCCTTATGTCAGCGACAAACAAAATAAGGGCTATTTATACAGGGTCATGAGCTCAGCAGTTTTAGAAGAGAAGACAGAAGCCCAATGGCTGTAGAGAGCCTTCTAATGGACTTCTGTGTAGTTTAAATCACTCAGAAAGGAACAAGGCTATGTTTATTGCAGGCTGACAGGCAGGCTCATGCACTGGTGTCTCCTAACCACAGCCACAACGTTACCAACCTACTTAAATATGACCCTTTTTCTAAACGTGTAAAGGGAAGAGACCACATTTGCCCAGAAAGAAAAAGTTGGATAAACAACAGTCTTCAACCACATTCGTTAATTTCATCAGGAAAATTATTGAAGTTTTATAAGGAAGAAGAACTTCAGTGTCCTTTTAGCTTGTTTCAAACTTCATGGAATGCCTTTATATTAGGCAATATAAGGCAGTAATTTTCTATTTCCAGAACTTGATTTGAATACACTGTTGACTAAAAAACTAAACAAACAAACAATACCTAAACTTCTAAGAAAATAAGTGAAAGCAAAAACATCCTATTTTGGGCACAGCTGATTATCTTTTAAGTAACTGTAATAAGATGTGAACAGCAGATACATGTTTCGCAAAGGACTATAGTTAATAATATGTATACCAGAACAGCACAATGAATATTAGAAATGCTGCTTATTTAAAATAGGCATGCTTGCTCTGCTGACTGAGAAACACCCAGGAAGGGAAATTCCAGACACTGGGCTCCCAGATGTGGACTCAAATCCTGTGTCTGTCCTATGCAGTGGGATGAGTGAAGTGCTTAGACTCAGCTCTGGTTCCCCAGCAGCAACACTTATGGACTGAAGACTGGATGGCAGGTGCTCAGTGAGGGCCACTGCACTCAGGACAGCCACCAGTGCCTCCCGACCACTGTGACCCTGAAGTTGAGGCTCAGTCAATGCCACAACCATGCAAATGAAGGGCTGGGATTCATTCTGTGAATTTCCACTCTAAAAGCAAAGAACACTGGGGAGGAATGGAATGGTTGGATGTGGCAGTTTTGTCCAAAGAGGAGCAGGCAGCAGCCTCTCAAGGTGGCAGGTGATGAGGACACCACAGAACCTTCTCCCTCAGCAAACAGCTGCTGCTGCTCTGAATAATGTAGGGTGGATGCGATCTCCAATGGCACATTCCTAATTTATAGCAATTTAATGGGATATCTGACTTCCTTTATAGTCAACTTGGCTGGACCTCGATCTACTCTGTAAAAAGAGAAAGACCCACATGCAAAAACGTTCACCAAACCACCTAACAAAGCAAATGGTGTTGCACCCACCCTTCAAGGCTGATTTTTAATATTAGCTTCCCCTTCCCACCTTATAAGGCCAAGTAAAGGCTCCCATGTTTAAAAAGGCAATGATTTTATTTCAGTTCCTTTCCCCTGACTCGGGCTTCATGACAGTGTGAGGTCCAGATGCCACACTTGGTAGCATCTGCACATCCTTCTTTAACCAGCAGCAGCTTCACAAGACTGGAGCCCAGCTTGTTATTTCTAATGCACATGAAATAGCTGACAAAGAACTTATGAGGAAACTATGACTGCAATAAGTTAAGCTCACATTTAAGTTTCTAAATTCCTGCTGTATGCATTTATTCTTAAAATTGAAAGCTTAAAGCTAAGAATGGACTGGTTTTCTTAAATACCAACTAAGACCTCATCCTAATATAAGATAAGCTATCTGGAACAATTTTTCAATCAGTGGGGGACTGACAAGGAGTATAACAATAAACAGTCCTCAAACTAATCTCCAACTTTTTCTGTAATACCACATAGTTCTTAAAGCAGCACTCCTTAAATGGAGAAAATAGGTTGTAAACATTAAAAGAAAAATAACCCAATCTTTGATGTTGTGATATAAATGAAGCTATGTACTCATTGCATCTTCTGTACAATTATAGAAATGTTTCAGACATACTTGTGGAGAAGGCAGCGAGTAAGTGGAATATGCCATGCAGTTGCCATGCATGTCTCTTCCCCCAAACAAAAATTTAATGACCAAATAAAATAAAGACAAGTGACACATCCAGTGTGTGTGAGGCATTATCATTTCCCTGAGGTTTCATTAAGCAAATATGGCATTTTTAGAAGACAAAAAGATCAAGGCTGAAGAATAAAGGACAGCTTTTGGTAAAATGAAGGAAATATATGAAAAGGAGAATGCAAAAGAACTTTGAAAATAAATAGAGCAAAGAAAATAATCCTAACCCCCTGAAAAACAACAAGAAAACTTTCTTATTTCTCAGTAAAACATTGTTTTACATTACTTTCTCTGGATAATTAGAAAATTAAATGTTGTTTTCCTTATTGTACAGTAAAGAAATGTGCACAAATATAATTGAACACTGAACACATTTCAGCAAGTGCTAAGCTGCCCAGTGCTGCCCTAAGTTCATAGCACCTTAAAAATATTTAGACTTGGGCTGAGATTTGTGACAGAGATTACATACATTGCTATCATTATGGGGCAAAATAAATATTTTCTTTTAAAAAATGGTGCTTGAAAACAACCTTGTCTGATGTCTACATGATGCCTGTGGAATTAGTCCCTGACCCCCATGTTAGCACAAATCTGAAAAAAAGAACTTTCAGAGGGAAGTTCTTGATGAAGTTACATTGTTATAAATGATGACATATGCAGTCTATTATTTAGGTATCATATTGATAATGTATCATCTTCTGTTGTGAACCTACATATATCGTGAATACCATGAGGGTCATATGAACAACTGAATGTACTCAATTTGGGAAAATGGTCCGTGTCACATAATTTAAACCCACAAGGTTGGTCAGCCAATGAGGGAAGTGGGCTGTTTTATCATGGACATGACCTGGGAAGACACTGGTGTGCTGAGACTGTACTGAGTCTGGCCATGGTATATTATACGGAACAGATGTGAGGCTGACTGAGCAAGAAAGAGAATTGTTATTTCAGCACAAAAACAAAACCCAAACAAAAAATACCATGCTAGAAAGGAAGAGAAAACTTTTGCTACATAATAATAGTATTAAAAGAGCCAGAAGATTCCTTTCTAGAATCTTTTAGAATGGAGAAGGGTGTTTCACATTGGTGCTGACCAGACAAGGACCTGGTGACATATAAGTAGCACAGCCTTGGGCTGGGGAGGATGGCAGGATGGAGGGCCACTGTCACCCTGAAGAGCTGGGTGGGAGCCCAGGGCTTCTCCAGGCTCTGGGCATTCATACAGACCATGTGCCAGCTTCAAGGGGACAGACACATCCTCTTACCAGTCTAACCACACAGTAGTAAAACTGAGAAGCATTTTATTATCTGTAAGCAACTGCTTCATTTCTGGCTACATAAAAGAGAATAGACAAGATGTGTGTGTACATTTCCAAATGCTGCTTCTTTTGTTTAAAAAGATAAGAGCATCTAAGAGCTTAATAAAACAGAAGAGCTCTAATCTTCTTCCCTTTTAGTTAGCAGAGACAACAAGCATGTCTCTCAAGGCATCAAAGCAGAATGCTCTGATCTATATGGGTTCTCAGGAGGTTGGGGGGGCCTCCATACTTATCTTCCCAGCCCCAGTGGCCTCCCACTATCAAGAGGACAGATGGGAAGAGGGGGGAGCATGGCTATTAGCAACCTTTGTTCCTTTTGTTTGGGCTTGTATTGCCCTGTGTGACTGGAAGGGGGATGGAGCAAGAAACTGAGCCTTTTTCTGGTCAGAACCTCTGACTCAGGTTCTTGTGCTTTTGCCTCAAGGGATCTCCTACTCCCAACCTAATGTGTTGGAATACAATAGTAGTGTGAAATTGACATGCAGGCTTCCATGTGCCCCATGAACAGAACTGGGGAGTCTCAAAGATCCCACTGTAGGCATGAAAAACCCTGCATGGCAAATGTGCAATACCAACAATTATCTAGCTACTGATATGCTATGAGCACCTCACAGATTCCTGTTTCAGAACCAGAGACCCTGGTTAGAACAAAACAATCATTACTGAAGTTGCTAAAGTCTGTTGGTGCACAAAAAGACACACAATGAAAGACATTATATTTTATCTTGGCCACTATATTATGACAAAGTGATGAGAAACAACAATATATTGTATATTGTTCAAATTATCTTCTAGAGGAGTTTTTGTAGTGCCAAGCTCCTCTGTGAAAGAACACAGAAAAATGTCTACAGAAACTTGGTAGTAGTCAACCAGCAGGAACCATCAGATTCAGGTGCATCTCTAAGTGAAAACAGGTGTCACCTTCAAGATGGCAATCATCAGGAAGCGGACTTGGCCCAGTGGATAGGGTGTCTGTCTACCAAATGGGAGGTCCACAGTTCAAACCCCGGGCCTCCTTGACCCATGTGGAGCTGACCCATGTGCAGTGCTGATGCACACAAGGAGAGCTGCCCCACACAGGGGTGCCCCCCACATAGGGGAGCCCCATGCACAAGGAGTGCACCCCTTAAGGAGAGCTGCCCAGCATGAAAGAAAGTTCAGCCTGCCCAGTAAGGGTGCCACATGCACGGAGAGCTGACACAACAAGATGATGCAATAAAAAAGAGACACAGATTCCCATGCCACTGACAACAACAGAATTGGACAAAGAACACACAGCAAATGGACACAGAGAACAGACAACTGGGTCAGGGGAGGGGGAAGGGGAGAGAAATAAAATAAATCTTTAAAAAAAAGATGGCAGCCATCAGATGGACCTTGTGCAAGAGGTGTAGAAGGAGAATCCTTCATCCTCAAATTTGATTTTTAGACCTTCATCTAAAAGGAGAATAATTAGTGAGACAGAAAATTCAGAAGACTTAGCTGGTGGACAACAGAAAGCACCACAAATTTGCTAGAATTTACTTTTCCTCTGATGAAAGTCTTGCTCTATGTATAATAAGGAAGATATGGTGTAAAAGATTCTGTAGGAGTGAATGAATGGAGACTATCGAATCTGGATTTTGATACTGGTTTAAGTGAACATTCTGGTGATTGGTTGAATCAGGATTCAGTTTCAGATCAATTCAGTGTATAATTTGAAGTTGAATCTCTTGATTCAGAAGATTAGTGAAGGACAAGAACTCTCATATGAAGATGGTCAGGTTTATCAAGTTACTGTATATCAAGCAAGGAAAGTGATACAGACTCATCTGAAGAAGATCCTGAAATTTCCTTGCCTCTCTGTGGGAAATGTACTTCATGCAATGAAATGTATCCTCCCCTTGTGGAAATGCATTACAACCAATGTGAGAATTGACTTCCTGAAGATAAAGGAAATAATAAAGGGAAAATACCTGGGAAAGCCATACTAGAAAACTCAACACATGTAGAAGAGGGCTTTAATGTTCCTGATTTTAGAAAAAATGACATAGAGGAAAATAATAAAATCACACAAGCCTCCCAATCCCAAGAAAATGAGGGCTATTCTCAGCCATCAACTTCTAGTAGCAACATTTATACCAGTAAGAAGATGTCAGCCATCTGCCCATTGGGATTTAAGCCCCCTCTCAAGTAGAAGCAGTGGGATCACCATCCTGAAATCCTCAAGACTGGGGAGTGAACAATGGACTAAAGTAGACTTAGTATTATTCTATTATAGACTTAATATTATTCTAGCAATGGAAGAACTTTTATCATTGATGTAAAGGTAGTGGCCACTAGAGGTTCTGAGGTGAGGGAGAGGGAAGAATAGGTATAATATGGGGACATTTGGGGCACTGGAATTGTCCTGCATGACATTGCAATGACAGGTACAGGCCATTACATTTGGTCATAACCTATAAAATTGGGTAAGGCAGAGTGTAAGCTATAATAGAAACTATAGTACATTGTTAATAACAATGCTTCAATATGTGTTCATCAATTGTAGCAAATTTACCACACTAATGAAAGATGTTAATGTGGGAAAGTGTGGGAGGGTTAGGGTGAGGGGTTGGGGAATATGGGAATCCCCTATATTTTTATTAAACATTTATATAATCTAAAGCTTCTTTAAAAATTAAAAAAAATTAAATAAAGCTGTCAGGGAGTTTGAGAGGAATGAAACACAAGATAAAGAAAAATGCATGGAATCTAGTTTCCATCTTTGTGCCATTGAACCTTGTGACCTAAAATTGACTGTATCATCCATGACAAAAAAGGACATATCATGGCTTGTTTTACATATTCAAAAAAGCTAAAATAAAACAAAATAAAATAAAATAAGGCCTGTCCAATATGTAGGCAGCTAGTTCAAATGATTATGCTAACTTATTTCTCCTAGTTGACTTGTTTGTAAGAGTAGAATTATATATTTCTAACTATGTAACCCTAAAAACTCAGACAGTTATTTTGGCAACATTAAATTTATTTTTATGTTTCTATACATATTGAAGTGTAAAAGTATCTCAGTCCATGTAGAATTCTTCTCCTTCATATAATTTACCTACTTGGGGAGGGGATGGGTTTAGTGAATATTCACTTCATTTTAGGAAAATTTCACTTCTGTTTATAGTTCACATTTGGGTTTTAATGTAATTTGAATTGGCTATATAGTTGGTTATTTAATTCTATCCTTCATATTTTAATTCATTTCCACCTTCACTTAAATAAAAATATCTGATTTTTCAAAATATAAGTAGGATATTCACATATAAGTTCTTTAGTACCTTTCTTTTAAGGAGATAAATTTTGTGAGAAAGATTTATTATTTAAATTTTAGATACTCTTAAATCTTCTCATCCTTAGTTACTCTGCTCTTTCAGAGTCTCTTAGAATATTCTTTACAGGGAAGCAGATTTGGCCCAGTGGTTAGGGTGTCCGTCTACTACATGGGAGGTCCACAGTTCAAACCCCGGGCCTCCTTGACCTGTGTAGAGCTGGCCCACGTGCAGTGCTGATGTGCACAAGGAGTGCCGTGCCACACAGGAGTGTCCCCTGTGTAGGGGAGCCCCATGTGCAAGGAGTGTGCCCCGTAAGGAGAGCTGCCCAGCGTGAAAGAAAGTGCAGCCTGCCCAGGGATGGCACCACACACGGAGAGCTAATGCAGCAAGACGATGCAACAAAAAGAGACACAGATTCCCATGCCACTGACAACAGAAGTCGACAAAAACAAGAACACGCAGCAAGTGGACACAGAGAACAAATGACTGGGGGCAGGGGGCAGGAAGGGGAGAGAAAAAAATCTTTTAAAAATATTCTTTACAGATAAATAGAAATTGGTAGTTATATTCTCTGCTACTGAAGTAAAAAATGTACCACTTGTTCTCCAGGTATAGGTGGTGATGATGTTGTCCATTGAGAGTCTTTCAGAAGAGTCAATGCAACTTTTTTAAGCTCTGTAGTAAAATATGGAATTGTCCTGGGAGGTCCAATTGACATATATTTTCAGGGTTTGGTGGGAATTGTTTGTTTTTCTCAAGTGAAAAACAGTTTAATTCACTTTGAAGTATCTTCTTAGACAGGGTTACATAGTCTCTATTAATTGCCTAGACATCAAACCTTTGCTTAAGACCAGTTTCAGAAACCAGTGAATTCAGAAAGATTAATTCATAAATTAGTTAAAAGGAAGAACTGTTCATTTTTTAAAAAAATAGCTGGAAAGGTCAACATTTCTCTAAATTATCCAGAAAATATACATAACTTCCTTCAAGAATTACAGGGTCATGGGATTCTAATATTGCTGTCAAACTGCACAGATTAATGTATTGATTTATATATACATATGAGTCCTTCAGCAAAATAGTATGAATAAACAAACCTTTAGATAAGTGGAGTTGAGTTTTAATTTAAAGTTCCAGTGTTTTGCTTCTGGTTATGACAGGCTGAGGGCAATAAAATAAACTGAACTACGGGTTTAGAATAGAACTGAGGGACAATTTTAAACAGCAACATAGTGTGTCTGTTATTAGCAGTAGATTGTTATAGACAGACTTCATAAAAACAACAAACACATCCACATATGACTTACCCATGTATACGTATGTAAATATAAAACAAATGACTGAAGGTATTGGTAGTTAAGCCAAAGCTATTCTCAAATACAGTAAAGCTTAATTAATTTTTAATTTATGATACTTCCAACCTGAGCTAAACAGAATACATCCTTTCTAAGAAGAGTTAGTATAAATGAGATAATTTAATATATATCCAGAGTATATCTATGCAGTGATTATGCTGCTTACAATGCAAAAGTATGAGCAAATGGAATCTCATTCTAAATGCCTATGGATTATTAATGTGGTCTTGATTACCTAACTTTTAAAGCATGGTGTAAAATATTATTGATTGATTTACAAAGAAACAACGTATTAAGTGATTTTAAAAATTTAAAAAGCAATGCTATTAATCACTGCTACTTCTCTAAGGTTAGATCTATCTCAACTCCAGTTATTTATAGGGTTTCTAGCATTATAAATTTAACTGATTGCTGGGTTTGCCAATATCTAGATGATAAAGATGGACCTAAAATAATATTCCATTCAGGCAAAAGTGATCATTGGTCAAAAGAAGAGGTAAATGTTTAATAAAAAGATTTGGTATCCTGTTAAAAATTAATCAGCCCTTGTTACAGATCAATAAGTTAAATGTATTTGGCATTGGGACACTTTATTTGAAGCTTTAACTAGCTTTTCACAACTTATAATGTGGTGATTATAAACTCTTCTTTTTGCAAGAAAACTGTAATAAAACAGGGACAAAATTGGATATATACAAGACTGGCTGTATATATTGGTTGTATATAACCAATCAATCAGGTTAGATTCAGTCAATCGAGATGGGACTTCCATGTTCAAAGACAGAGAGCTTAAAAGTGACTCCGATAATGATACTTTTACTGATGTAACAAAGAAAATCACTAAATTAGATATTCATTCAATGACAAGTATCCCACTTGCATGTGTAATGCCTGCATTATCTCTTTACCCAATACAGATAAACTTATATAACATGATTTAGTCAATATTCAGGTTATATTTAAAATGGAAAACTCAACATACTTAATTGGGAGTAATATACATGAATTGTTACATCATTTAAATAGGAATGCTTTCTTCTTTCTCAGAGTAATGGACTCTTGTAAAATGGCAATGTGCTGATGCTTATATGACCTCCTTAAAGGGTAAAAAAATACAAATAGAGAGACATTCAAGGTGGTTTTCTGGATCTAATCTTAACCTAACTTTCGATCATATTGGATTGCTTATTTTCCATGTGGGAAAATATATAAAACTTTTCTCCCTGTTTGGTCAGGAAGATGTGTACTAGGTTATCTTGTTCCATGTATACCAAAGATATTTACACTAGCAAGGGAATTTCCAGGAAGATGGCAGAGCAGGGAGATTCAGGACTCACTTCTCTTCCAAAAGAGCTAGTGAAGAGTCAGAAACTGTCTGTAACAACTGTTCTGGAGCTCAGGAGGCCAAAGGAGCATTATACAGCATCCAGACAATGGTGTATGGAAAAGGCTGAGAAATTGTGCTAAAAACTGTATGTACAACATTGTGATTATAATAAAAGCCATTGATTATACACTTTGTATAGATCATAGTGTATGTGAATACATCTCAAAAAAATAACTTAATAAAATACTAAATAATTGTGCAAGAGTAGCCAGAAATAGCAACTATGTACAGCAGGGGAATCATAGAGAGGTTGAGAGGTGAGGAATTTTCTTGTTTTTATTATTACTGAAATAATGGAAATGCTCCAATAATGATTGAAGTGATCACAACTATGTGATCATACCAAATTCCATTGTTTTTATACTTTGTATGAATTGTAAGCTTTATTAATATGTGTAAATAAAATTGATTTGTTAAAAAAAGAACACTATGCAATCTAATTACAATTTTTATCAAGTTAAAAAATACTGAGTAGCTCACTCTGCAGTGACAGCTGGCACCCCTCCCCCATTCATGATATGGGCTATCTTAGGATCTAGTCCCTGGCTGGCTGTTGTGGGTGGGGAGGAATATGGAAGTCCACCCCAAGAATGGTGGGATTGAGCATATCTTTTGATCAGCAAGTTTTGATTACTGAGTTCCAGTTCTGAACTGCTGTTTTAGCTAACCCAGACAAGGACAGCCACTGCCATTGACTCAACCCCACTGCTGATATGGAGGAAGGCAGTTAAAGCTTAAAGGCACAATGCCTCCTTAGGGCTGCAGGGAACAGTTTTCTAAAGGGTGCCATATTTTTGGCAGGCCAGGAATTCAAGCTTCACCAAGTTGTGAAAAAGGCTTCTGGCGTCTTACCTGTATCTCTCTCCAGGGCTCATTGGGGCTGGTCTGAGCCCTTTTTGTGAGTCTCTGGTCCTCATTTGACTAGAAATATTGTCTTTGGAAGTCCTTTCTGAGGAGACAATCCTCCAGGATTTTGCATATCATGTAAAGCAGCTAGAGGCAATGAAAGGAGTGTGTAAAAAACTATAGAGACAAAAATAAACAACAAAAACAAACAAACAAAAACAGATTCCCAGAGAAGGAAATAGGAAAGGATCTTTTTTCTTGGGGTGAAACAATTACATAAATAGTACAATCTTAAAAATTATACCAAATATCCAGGGCTAGAATGAGTTGAAGAACTGGGAAAATTTGATCAATTAAATACAGCCAATTCTAAGTGTCAGAGAAGAGTTTTAATATAAAGCCAATCAACAATAAAATACTAGGCAAGAGAAAGAAACTGACCTTCATGTTGGGGCACTTTGAAACTTTATGTGGAGCCCAGGAAAGATCACATATTCTTGAAGCTAATTCATTCCTGTGGGCTTGAGAACTTGAATTGGATTCAATTTGGGGTCTTTGATTGGATTGCTTCAGTGAATCTAGGGTGGGTATTTTTCCTCTTGCTGGAGTCCTTTATAAATGGAGGACTGAAAGCAGCAGATGTAATATAGCCTGTGCACAAATCCAAACTTATTTTATTTCCAAATATGCCTAGAAAGCCAATTGAGAAGTATAAACTCTGTAGGCTTTGGATATTCAGGGAGATGTAAGCTGGAATGTGGGGGGTTAGTGCTAAATGCTGACTTGGAATGTGGGGGATATACATTAATTCAAGCTTACCTGGGGGAAATAACCAATCCAATACTCAGATAAAACACTTGAAGAAACTAACAAAAAGTCTTTTTGCATATAAGCACCATTTGTCTCCACACTCATTTCCTTTGTATAAAAGGGACCCAAAAATTCTATTTGGGGCTTGGTTTTTATTAGGACAGTAGTCTGCCAAGTCTGGCCGGTCAAAATAAGTCAACTTCCTTCTCAGAGTTCTCATGTCCTGGCCTTCGACACCACATACACCTGACTTCTCTGCTACTACAATTCTGGGGGCTTGTACAGGATTGCATTGAGAAGGTCAGAGGTGGCAACAATTGTCTGCCCCTTTCAGATGTCTCTGAAGAGGCTGGGAGGGCCCAGGTGAAACCCAGCTCTGGGTGCCCCTAAACTCCCCTTTTAGTCAGGAAAGAGGTTGTGGTCTTCACCAGAGCCCTCCTGGAAGAACCAGAGCACCAGTAGGTTTGAGAGACCCTGAGAATGAAGCAAGGAGCACCACACATCAGATGGGTAAGACCCCCTGGGGCAGGAAGAGCCTAATTCTAAAATTAGGAGGGAGACTGATCAGCTCTCTAAAAGGGGAGGCCCCAGTACTCCTGAGAATACAGGAGGAAGCTGCCTCCTCTCCAGGTCCAAAAAAAGGAAAGGGGGGTGGTTGTGTGTGTGTGATTGTGGCAACTGGGTGAGATGCAGAAAATCACTTCTGCAGGGTAAGTGCAGAGTCTTGATCTGTGGTTCTGTGGTGACCTCATAAGATCAAGGGCAAGTCCCTTTGCAGGAACCCTCTTCCAAGTTGGGGGCTTATACTGACCTGCTAAGGTTAAGAGGTGCTGAAATTTCCCATGAGGGTTGCAGCCAGAGATGGACTAAGTGTAAGGTTTGAGTGACTGCTGTGTACCATCAGCATAGGATGGAAACATGGGAAACACACAAAGTAGGACCCTGTTAGGTTGTATGCTGAAAAACCTCCCCCGTGCATTCTGTGAAGATGTGTACAGCATAAGGTTACAACCAGAAAAGCTTAGGATGCTTTGTGAATTAGAATGTCCAACTTTTGGCATGGGGTGGCCCCAGGATGGCATTTTAGATCCCTGGATCATCCATAAAGTCCATGATGCAGTAACTGGAAACCCAGGGCCCCCAGACCAATTCCCCTACATTGATGCTTGGGAAAATGCTGTGAGCCAAAATCGACCTTGATTAGGGTAGTGCATGAATATGGAAGCTAGAATTTGCCTAATACAGAAACCAAAGAGTGCTGTCCCAGGGACCAGACCAAACAATCACTGTGCAAAGGGCCCAGAGAAAGTGTGCCCCAAGTCCAGTGCCAATCTGCTCATTTTAGAAGGGCCATTTGAACATGAATTTCCACAGCCTTATGTGATGACTCCTGCCCCAGCAGTACTAAGGAATGAAAATGAGCTAGTCTCCCTAAGCAGTGCCCCATTGTCATCATCCACATGGGGAAGTGTGATACCCATACCATCCCCACCACTGCTTTTATCACCATCAGAGAGGGCACCTATACCATCCCTGCAGTTGCCTAAATCGACATCTGCACCAGAGAGCCCTACGCCATCCCTGTAGCAACTTTTACCATCTCCTCAGTGGTCTTTGGCAACTTCTGCAATGGAAAACACAGATCAGCTGCTTTTACAGCCCATTGCCCCTGGCAATGCTGCTGTGGCACTGCCAATCAGTCAGGGGGGAGATGCTGAGAGGTGGCAACTCAAACCATGGGAAGCCCTAGGGGCAGAGGGAGCAGAGAGAAAGCCTGCCTTCCAGCTACCTCTCCATAAAGCCTGGACCCAGATTTTTTATGATGCACATGGCCAGGTTTGGGGGGGGGGGGAACTGGACATTCACCTATCAGCCCTTTACCATAGCAGACCTTTTTAACTGGAAAAGCCACACCTCACCATTCTCAGAGAAGCCTCAAGCCATGATGGGCCTTTCCAGTCCATCTTACAGACCCACAAACCCAACAGGGTTGATTTTAAACAACCCATAATGACTTTATTAAACTTTGAAAAAAGAATGCGTGTCATGCAGGGAGCTCTAACCTGGCTTAGAGATCACCCACCTGAGGGAATTTTGGACAGTGACCAATATGCCCACTTGCAGTTCCCAAAGGAGGATCCCCTGTGGGATCCAAAGAGCACAACCAGGCTCAACTGACCAGAAACTTTCCATAGGGCCTTAGTTGAATGATTCAGGGTGGGGAGCCACAAGACAGTAAATGTGGCAAAAACTACTCAAATTCTACAGGCTCTGGATGAGAGTCCAGCTCAATTCTATGAGAGACTGTGCAACGTGTTTTGTTTATGCACAACCTTCAAACCCAGACGTTCCTGAGAGCCAAACAATAGTCAACACAGTGTTCATTGCCCAATCACAAGCTGACATCTGAAGAAAGCTGCAGAAGTTGGATGGGTTTGCTGGAATGAATATCTCTCAGCTCATGGAAGTAGCTACTAAAGTCTATGTCAACTGTGATGTAGAAACAAGGAGGGAAGAAAGTCAGAAGATGAAGAAGGCAGATCTGACAGTGACAATCATGGAAAAATCCATTCCTGTGTCAAGGAGAGTAAACTGGGAGGCCCTTGCCTTAAGGAGAGAGAAGGGCCTACATCTAAGGCAAAAATCAGTGTGTGTACTCAAAGAGGATGGGCATTGGAAGCAAGAGTGTCCCAGCTGGCCATTTGACCCTGCCACTGCAGCCAAAACATTAGCCAGGAAAGCTAGTGGGGCATCACAAACCAAAACCTGGGTCCATAAAAGTTCAGGAAAAAAACCCTGCAAATTAGGTCATTGGGCTGGCAGAAATAGAGAACTCTGATGGAGATTATTAGGACAGACCAGGCTCATATTCTCCTGGCCCCATGAATCCTATGGTCAGAGTCCAAATTGGGGGCCACACCATACATATGATGGTTGACACTGGGGCTCAACATTCTGTAATGACCAAGCCAATTGGGCTTCTCTCAAAAAGACAGGTCACTGTCATAGGGGCAACTGGCAAAAGTACCCAATGGCCCTTCCTGCAAGCTAGGACCTGCAACATTGGGGGAAAAGAGGTCACTCACAAATTCCTTTATCTTCCAGAGTGCCCAGTCCCCCTCCTGGGTTGCGACCTGCTGTCTAAACTGCAGCTCAAATTGCCTTTGACATCACGGGGCAATCCACACTGACACTGGGGCCACAGGACCTCTGAGAATAGCGCTAACCCTTCCTCTGCAGGAGGAATGGAGACTGTTTTGCCTCAGTGAAACTGGCCAGTCCATGCCCATGCAGCTCCCTTTTGAAGATGTGCCTGAAGTATGGGCAGAGAATAACCCAATGGGGATGGCACATGACATTCCTCCAATTATTATTATTATTTTTTTTTTAAAGATTTATTTATTTATTTAATTCCCCCCCCCCCATCCCCTGGTTGTCTGTTCTTCGTGTCTGTTTGCTGTGTCTTGTTTCTTTATCCGCTTCTGTTGTCGTCAGTGGCACGGGAAGTGTGGGCGGCGCCATTCTTGGGCAGGCTGCTCTTTCTTATCACACTGGGCGGCTTTCCTCACGGGCGCACCCCTTGTGCGTGGGGCTCCCCTACGCGGGGGACACCCTTGCGTGGCAGGGCACTCCTTGCGCGCATCAGCACTGCGCATGGCCAGCTCCACACGGGTCAAGGAGGCCCGGGGTTTGAATCACGGACCTCCCATATGGTAGACGGACGCCCTAACCACTGGGCCAAAGTCCGTTTCCCTCCAATTATTATTGAAATAAAGGCCACAGCCAGTCCAAAAAGCATAAAGCAATATCCAGTTCCACACGAAGTGCAAGTAAAGGTCCAGCTACATATTCAGAGATTACTGCATGAAAGCATATTGAGGCTGTGCCCCTCTCCATGGAACACCCCACTCTTTCCAGTTAAAAAAGCTGATGGGGATTACCACCCAGCCCAGGACTTATGAGCAGTTAACTCAGCAGTAATAACCCTTCGTTCTGCAGTTTCTAATCCATATACTTTTCTCAGCTTAATACCCTCATCGGCAATCTACTTGTCATGCCTAGACCTTAAAGATTCCTTCTTCTGCATTCAGGTAGTGCCCTGGAGCCAGCCAATTTTCACCTTTATGTGGGACCATCTGAACACAGGTGAAAAGCAGAAGCTAACATGGACGTGATTGCCTTAGGGGTTTAAAAATGCACCCACTATTTTTGGACAAAGCCTGGCCAGTGATCTCAAATCCTTTAAACCAGAAAGCCATAACTGTTTTCTCATCCAATATGTGGATGACCTCATTCTCAGAAGTCCCACATACCAAGACTGTGCTGACAGAACTTATGCCCTCTTAATGCATCTACAGCAAAAAGGTTATTGGGTGTCTAAGAAAAAAGCCCAAATCTGCCTATCGCAAGTCAAATATCTAGGTTATAAAATAACGCAGGGACACTGTGAATTGGGACTTGAAGAAAGAAAACAATCTGTAGACTCCCTGTGCCCAACACCCACCGGAAGCTGCAAGAGTTCCTCAGAGAGGCAGGATTCTGCTGCAATTGGATCCCCAATTTTGGGGTCCTCATGTGCCCTTTATATGAAGCCACAAAGGGGGAAGATCATGATTCCCTGCTCTGGGAAAGCCCACAGCAAAATGCTTTCATTGCCCTCAAACAAGCTCTAATGAAAGCACTGAGCCTCAGGCTTCCAGATCTCAGTAAACCATTCTACCTCTATGTTCACAACTGCCAAAGCATCGCAGTAGGGGCACTCACTCAGTACCTTGGTTCCTGGCAAACACTCATAGCCTGTCTATCCAAGCAACTGAACACTAGCCCAAAGTTGTAGCAGCTGCAGCCATTTTTACACTAGAAGCTATAAAATTAACTCTTGGGCAGCCTTTAATTGTCTGGGTTCTGCATGCAGTAATCACAGTCTTAGAAGCTAAAGGAACACACTGGCTAACTAACAGCTGCCTGGTTAAATATCAAACACTATTATGTGAAAGTCCATCCATTCAACTGGAACTTGTAAAAACCCTAAATCCTGCCCCCCTGCTACCCTTGGAGCTGGAGATTCTAGCCCATAACTGCCTGGAAACATCACAAGAAATATATTCCAGCAGGCCAGGCCTCCAAGCCCTGACATGGAGTTCTTCACGGATGGGAGTAGCTTTATGCAGCAATCAGTGAGTGGGATATGCTGTGGTATCAGGAGGCCCAGAGCCTCCTGGATAAAAAATCAGCACAGAAAGCCAAACTCATTGCACTCATCCAAGCCCTACAGCTTGCAGCTGGAGAAAAGGTTAACATCTACACAGACTCCAAATATGCCTTTTTACCCTGCACATGCATTGAGCCTTATACAAACAAAAAGGACTCATTAACTCAGGAGGAAAGAGCATTAAATATGGCATGCAGATTCTGGAACTACTAGAAGCAGTTTGGAAACTTATCAAAGTGGCTGTAATGCACTGCAAGGGACACCAGACAAGTCACAGCCCTGTCATCCAGGGAAATCAGAGGGCAGATGCTGAAGCAAAAAGAGTGGCATGGGAAGGATACCTATCTGAAAACCTGGCCACTGCTCTCATTCCTCAACCTTTTAATTATCAGAAACTCCAGTATACCCTGACTGCTCTTATCCCACAGCCTCCGAATCACCGAGAGCTGCAATACAATCAAGTCAAGAGAGAGTGGATACTCTCTGATGGTGGTATATAAAGAGAAAATGGATGGTAGACATAGAATAGTTGTGCCACAAATATTAGCCACAACTCTAGTTCAACACTACCATGAGAACACACACTTGGGAAAAACTCATCTTATAGAAATCATCCCAAGTCTAGCTGCTATCACCCATGGCATATACCAGTGGTGCATCACAAGTGCAAAAATAAAACCTTTGGCAGGGGGCCTATGGGAGTCCCAGGAATCCAAAGAATTGGCAATATGCCTCTTGAAGATCTAGTAGTTGGTTTCACTGAAATGCCACACTCTGGAAGTTATAAATATCTCCTAGTCCTTGTTTGCACCTTTTCTGGCTGAGTGGAAGCCTTTCCCACTTGAACAGAAAAAGCTGAAGAAGTAACCAAAGTTCTCCTCAGGGAAATCATTCCTAGATATGGGCTACCCCTCTCAATTGGCTCTGACAATGGACCCACCTTCATCTCTGAAATCACTCAAAAATTGCCAAAGCACTGAACATCTGATGGAAACTGCACACCTCTTACCATCCTCAAAGCTCAGGAAAGTAGAGTGAATAAACCATACAATAAAGACTTATATTGCCAAGATTTGCCAAGAAACTGGACCAAATGGGTGTAAGTACTTCTGAGTCCTCTTCTCCAAGTTCAGGCAAGCCCAAGCTGAAAGCCAAGTCTAACCTCTTTTGAAATCCTCTTTCAGAAACCACCCCCTTAATCCAAAATATAAAAGGGGATCTGAGAGAAAGAGGAAACTTATCAATAGCTCAGCAAATTATCACCTTAGGAAAAACCTTACAAAACCTGCAACACTAGGTCCAAGAAAGGGCCCCCATTAGCTTAAGCAACTATATACACCTGTACAAGCCAGGAGATGCAGTCTGTGTTAAAGATTGGAAGTCAGCTCCACTAATCCTTCTATAGTGAGTACCCTATCTTGTCATTTTATCCACCCCCGGTGGAGTTAAAGTAGCTGAAAGTGTTGTAGAATTTGAGGGAGGTTCAATTATTTGAGGCCAGGACTCAGGAATGATTTTGAGAAGGAAAAATGGTTTGTTGTCAGCCAGGCAGACTCAGGAGCTTTCTGTTTCAATCCCAAGCCCCGAACAAGACTTTCGAGTTTCTTTTATGCAGACAGGAAAGGTTAAATGGCCCCTTTGTTTCAGGTCTCAATAGGCTTGAATTAGCATATACGTCTTCCGCATCTTAGGTAAGCTTTTAGCATGGAATTCATACATTCTAGATAAGCTTTTAGCATATTTTGTTTGCATTTCCCCTGAATACTTAAAGTTTATAGACCTCGCATTGTTAAACTGTTTCCTGGGACTAGAGTCATTGCAATGGTCACCAAGGACAGGACTGCAGCCTCTTACTGTCTCACACCCACAAGTCAGACAGCTTAGGTTACCTCTGATGAGACAAAGAGCCTCCCACCCATATCCCACATCAAAAGCACCCCATGGATACACCATAGTCGGGTCAAGCAAGCTGCCCCAGAGTCCTAGACCCATATTCCAGATACCCACAACTCAACCAAACTCATCTTGCAAAGGAACAAAACATCAAGCCCTGCTCCAGTCACACCCTAGAAGCTGACTGGTCCATGCATGGCCGAAGGCTGAGGATGGAACACTGAGCTCTGCTCCAATCACACCCCAGAAACTGATAGGTCTATGTACAGCCAAAGAATAAGAATCCAGTTTAATCCCAGTTACAATGCCCCTTCGGTTATTCTCCCTACTCCTAGCTCTGACCCTCCCCTGACACTGCCCTGACACTCCCACAGAGTGTGAGCCATTATCCAAAAGGTGCGAATGGTGGCCCATGTCAATACCACATTAATATATCATAACCATTACACCTGCAAGGGCCATATAGCCACCTGCCAGTCTCAAGGATTCTCGTATAGTGTCTGTAACACATCTGGTCAAATAACTTGCTATAATCCCAAACCCCCAACAGTATCCCATAAATGGGAAATAAGGGTGCTTAAGCAAAATGGTGAGCTACTTATCTCTACCCCTGTCACTAGCCAGAACCAATGAGTGTCCCTCCTATTTGACACATGCCAAGTTATAGACTCTGGGATACCATGGAACACCAAATGTGGAGGGCTTAGCAGTGAGCAAAAATATACTCATAACAATAAGTATATGTGTGCTCCAGAAATGAAAAGTGCAGCCCAAGGGGGGGGGGCTTCTGGTGCAAATACATAGGTGCATACTACTGCCCCTACTGGTCCTGTGTCACCTGGAACATGTGGAACACAGCCGCAACTAAACAAACAGCCATCCTCATGAAAGAAATGGCCCTGGCTACCTCTTCCTGCTGTCATTGTAACCACTTAAACTTCACCATCCTTAAACCTGAATCCTGACAGACTCAGGGAGTCCAAATGAGTCTCTGCATTGATGGTAGAGGAATAGACCCAGGAGACTACATCTGGGTTGTGTATTGGGAATACCCACTCACAAGTAAAGCCCATTCTGTGTTCCACTCCTTCTATGAAGAAATGGAAAAGCCCTTTTCCATTCTACAAGGAGTGAGAAACCTCTTCATAAGCCTAGCTGAAGTAGTAGGGGCAGTTTAAATGTCTCCTTGTGCTATGTATGTGGAGGTACTAATATGGAAGACCAACGGCCCTGGGAAACTAGAGAATACAATTGCAGCCAAACATATAATGAAACTGGTCTCTCAGCTGTCCCTTGAGATAGTATGCGGCCCTTGTAAACTTCTGTCATAGGAAAATATTGTGCTTCAAGGGTCTGCCTAAACTCTTCTATATCTGTTGGAAACCTAACATGTACAGGGGGAGAATTCCAAAATTATACCACCAATACAACAGAGCCTTGGGGAACATGGAATGAATCTGACCTCATTCTCATAAATTATACTTTCCCCAAAATAATCACAGTGTGGAACTCCACTGCAAAAGGCCCCTTTACTGCCCCCAAATGGTCTGTACTGGATTTCTGGGAAAGTTGCATTCTGAGAACTTCCCCAAAACTGGTGTAGTACTTGTATGCTCGGTACAATAAAACCCTCCTTCTTCCTCATTCCCCTAACAGAAGACAAAGAGCTAGGCCAGCCAGTGTATCAAAATATAAGAAAGGGCTGTTGTTACCTGGAGAGGTGAAGAATGGTCCCCTGAATGTGTAATCCTGTGCTATGGGCCAGCATCTCAGGCAGAGGGTGACATGTGAAGTTATTGAACCCTTATCTATATGCTAAACTGAATCATCCACCTGCAAGCTGTGGTGGAAATAATAACTAATGAAACTGCCCATGCTCTAAACCTACTAGCCCAACAGCAAACTAAATTCAGAAATGCTATCTATCAAAACCAACTCACTCTAGAACCTATCTCCTGGCAGCTAAAAGAGGAGATTGTGGAAAATTGAATCTCTCTAACTGCTACCTTGAACTAGACAGCACTGGAAAGGTTATTGATGAAATTACAAGCAAGATGGTAAAAATTGCTCATGTTCCAGTGCAGAGCTGGAATGGTTGGAATTTAAGTAATCCTATTGGAGGCTGGCAGTCAATGGTAAACAATTTCAAGCTTCTACTGGGAATAATTGTCTTCATCATAGGAGGATGCACCATACTTCCTGGCCTCCTCCCTTTCATCATAAACAGAATGCACAACCTAATAAATGGTATAATAAAAAGGCAGACAGCTGCCCATCTCATGGCACTATATACATACCAGCCACTCCAGAGAGATTCTGACAATAGTGATGCCAAAGCCTAATAACATTAAGGAGGCATCAAAGGGGGGATATAATATAGCCTGTGCATAGATTCAAACTTATTTTATATCCAAATATGTCTAGAAAACCAATTGAGAAGTATAAACACTATAAGCTTTGGATATTTAGAGAGGATGCAAGCCAAATGTGTCAAGCCTACCTGAATGTGTGGGATATGTGTTAAATCAAGTTTACCTGGAGGAAATAACCTATCTAATACTCAGGTAAAACACTTGAAGAAACTAACCAAAAGTCCTTTTGCATACAACCACCATTAGACCCCCCACTCTTATTTCTTCTGTATAAAAGGGACCCAAAAATTCTATTAGGCACTCAGTTTTTATTAGCACAGGAGTCCATCAAGTCCAGCTGGTTGAAATAAACCATCTTTCTTCCCAGAATTCTCATGTCCTGGCCTTTGATACTGCATACACCTGACTTCTCTGCTACTGCACCTTCTTGGCAAAGACCAGCTAAGTAGATACAACCACAGGTACTGGTACTCCTGGGGGATAAGGAGACACATAGTCTATGTTCATGGCTTATGGCTCCAGATTTCAGTGCCCTGCCAGTGGGCCCTACTTTGGAATTTGTGCTCCTGGGTATGATGGAGTTGGACTCAGATGTGACTTTCTACACATGCCCCTACTGTCACTTTGATTGAAGCTGTGTTTGGCACTGGGGTTTGTGTATACTCAGGAGACTTGAGTCTCTGGACTGCCCATGTGCCAGCTGGGTCCTGAGCCTCAGCAGAGTTACAAAGCCTACTCTCCAATTCATTGAACTTACTCAGGTGAGCTAAGAGGAAGATGAAGATGGTCACCCACCACACCAGGGAAATGAGAATATCTATGCCTGCAAGCAGGAGAATGGCATCCCTCAACCATGTGAGGTCAAAGCCCCCTCTTCACTGAGAGTTGGAGTGGACCTAACCAACCCAGGGTCCACAGGATGTAGGAATAAAATATGCATTATAGTGGACTTACTGGTATTCTACTATAGAACTACTATGACTCTAGCAATGGAAGTTTCTGGTTTTCAGTTTTTGGTGTTTTAAAGGATGTTTCCTGCTTTGTACTTTTCATTGCTTTCCTTTTTTGTGTGTGTCATAAAGATATAGTTTATTTCCCCTTGAAATTCCAGATAAACTTTACTAAGTTGACACATGATATATTAAAGTAAGGATTCAGAATAGGCTAAAGAAGAATTTTACAAGCTGGAGTGTCTAGAGCTTGCGACAGCCTTCAGGATCATTGATAACCATGACATCCTCCTGGAGCTGTGTCTGCAGCAGAGGCTCCTCCACGCACTCCAGCAGCTCACCGATGGAGTAGATGTTGGGCTGGGCCAACTCAAAGGGCAGGATTTTGGTTGGATGGGAACCAAGTTGGCCAGCTGCTGCTGGTTATTCACAGTGCCAGTGCCACACCCAGACTCACTCTCCCACAACCACCACTGCCGCAGCCCCATGCCTTGAGGACAGCAGGCCTCCGAGCCTGGTGCTCTGCTGCCCCCAGGGGGCCAGCCCACTGGCAGTGGACTTGAGAGGCGCCAGAAGAAAGGTGTGGACCAAGCAGGTACAGGGCAGGCTCGAGGGCTCCGTTTATGGAGGTGCTGAGTGCCTGTCGAGGGAGCAGGCCCGGGCCAAAGAGAGCATGCCCCCATGGAGCATGGCTGTCTGGAAGGATTGCGGGCTTCTTCCCCCACTGTCACCATAAGGCCCTAGCACTGCCCTGCAGAGCAGCAAGGACAGACCAGGAGGCCACCCAACCCCAGTGCAGGGCCCGCGGCCCTAGGTACTGTCACTCTGCTCCCTCTGCTGCCACTGTTCCGGGTGCCCAGCTGACACGTAAGCCCATGCTGTGTGTGCTGCACTGGTACCAAGCTCCCAGTGCCCAGCCAGCCAGGGATCCTGCACCCATCTCCTCCCTCACTTGCAGAGCCCCGCACATGTCGAACCTGCCCTGCATCCACACCCTCCCACCCTTGTCCCATGATATTGATGTGGGGAGACACTGGCCACAGGATTTGCTGAGGAGAGGGAGTGAGAAGAAATGTGTGATGTGGGGGCATTTTCTGGACTTGGAGATGTCCTGTATGATATTGCCAGGATGGGTGGGGAACATTATATATCCTGCCCTAATCCACTGAAGGGACTGGAGTAGAGTCAAAACTAAAATGGAAAATAATCCATGCGGGATAGCAGGACTCTAAAATGTATTCTCCAAGTGCAATGATGAAAGACATCATTGATGTGGGAGGAGTATGTTGGATGGGGGCTGGGGTAGAAAAGAACCTCTTATATTTTGTCATGTAAATTTTTTTGTGATCTATTGTTGTAGAAATTGAGAGAGGTTCAATTATTTGCATATAGAAAGGCCAGGACTCAGGAATGATTTTGAGAAGGAAAACATGATTTATTGATGGCTGGCTGGACTCGGGAGGTTTCTGTTTCAAACCCGAGCCTTGAACAAGATTTTTAAGTTCCTTTTATACAGAGGAAGGGCTAAATCATTCTTTGTTTCAGTTCTCAATAGGTTTGAATTAGCATATATCTTCCACATCCTAGGTAAGCTTTTAGCATGGACTTTATACATTCTAGATAAGCTTTTAGCACATTTGGTTTGCATTTTCCCTGAATATTTAAAGTTTATAGAGTTTGCATTGCTAAACTGTTTCTCCAGGACTGGAGTCATTGCCATGGTCACCAAGGGCAGGACTGTAGTCTCTTACTATCCCACACCCACAAGTCAGGACAGACAGCTTAGGTTATCTCTAAAGAGACAAAGAGCCTCTCACCCATAACCCACATCACTGTGTATCATGAAAATAAGACAGAAAAATAAAAATGAAAAAGAAAGCAACTCCATTGCAGAAAGTAAGAGCAAAAAGCCACCACTAGATGCCACTGTTGGATAAGAATTGTTCCTTCCTCACACTTCCTGGAGGGCAGGGGACTGGATTTGAAGGCAGGAGGAGGGGGCAGGGGCCCTTCAAATAGGGGCTGGTGGGCTCCTGGGCCTGATCTGTGACTGCTGTGAGAACTTCTACAGTTGAGTGCTCATCTGGCTCAAGCCAAGAGTTTTGGTTCAGGCAGGCTGCCAGGTAACTCTTAAGAGAGGGAATCCTGGTAAACAAAATTTCCATGACTGCCACGACCTGCACAGTTCAGTCACAGCCTAACATGTTCCATGGAGTCCCCACTAAGGGGAGGTGAGTGGGTCAAAAAATGAAAGACACAAAATAGCAAAGAGCAGGTGGGCTTTGAGGAAACTGCAGCAGTGTGTCAGCTACCTCAGGCACCCAGTTTAAGCAAGCACATTATTTTATACCTTAAGTGACAACAGCACATTCCTCAGTTCTCAGGGGAATCTCTTGTTTCTAGGTCACTACAAATACAGTACTTATTCTTCTTTTCAATAGCCCTCTGATAACTATTCTCCTGGAATTCTTATCCACACTTAGCATATTTTCTTTCCACACATAACCTTGCCCAGGGGCACCTCCTTCTTTATCTACATTCTTCCTGTGAATTTTGGAGCCTACTTTGCAGGTTTCCCCACATATCCCCCTTTCCTCTTACATAATGAGAAAAAGCCTGCTAGCTATGTTTGTGCCTGTCTTGGGTTGGCACCCTCTCAGGCTTTTACCCATCATTGACTACCAGCCAGTGAGGACGCTTATTTGCCCTAAACAGCTCTTTTTCATGGGTACTGTTTACATCTTATTATGCCACAAGGCCTTTGGAGTTAAATGTATTTGGGTACTTTCAGTTTGTATGCGGTTTATTTGATGTAGTAAATATGCCAGCGTTATGGGCAATAAGCACCGGAGAAGTAGCAAAAGGCAAGCCAGGGCTAAGAGATACCAAAAACTGTGATGGAGGAGGTCCCAAGGACTGAATTTTTGCAAATTGCTTAACAGAATGTTAGAAATAGCTTCAGGATTTAAGGTAAAAAGATGAGTTAATTGGAGGGCCAGGATCTCATCATGTAGGTTCCATAAATCTATACTAATATGTTCACGATTCCAAATCCCTTGTAAATGGAAATGGCTAGCAGTCCAATTCTGTATTGTATCATTGAATAATATGGGGGTAACACAAACAAAAGCATATTGAGGATGACACTTTAGGTGCCTCCAATATTATAAAGCATCAAGTTGATTACCCAGGGAGATAACAGTTTCCTCTAAAGCATTTAGCCAAGGGTTGATTAAGTGTGCAGGAGGCATTACAAAAGTAGGCTGATGAACTATCAAAAGATCATCATCCCAATTAGCAGTAGTAACACATTAGTTAAATTACAATGCAAACAGTGTACATAAAAATACCCTTTTACTTTTGTAATTTTCTGGCCTCCCCTGCCCCAATACCAGACAGATAACAGATGACCACAAACACCTACCCCTGTCCTTGATTCAACAGGATATACTAGTACCTGTACAATCATAAATGAAACTTGTTGTTTTTACATTAACAGAACTGGTCAGGTAAAAGAAAATCTTAAAGTCCTAAGAAAAATATAGAAATCATTCAGAAAAACCGAAATAATAACTATGAAAATCAATCATGGCTATCCTCATTCTTTTTTTATTTTTCTTCACCCATAAAATCAATCCTTTTACCCATTATAACATCATTATTAACAGTATTGCTGCTGCTTCTTTTTGGTCCTTGTCTCTTACAGCTTCTTGTCCAATTCATACACCAAATCATACAGTCAATAACCCAGGAATATGTAAATGGTGTCTCTCTGCTATGTGAACAATATCAACCCCTACGGGACCTAAAACCACAACCCACTATACAGGATGGATGAGAACTTCTTTTCTCTGCCCCTTGACAGCAGGAAGTAGCCAGACAGAACCAACACTCTAAATCCCCTCACCCTCTGATCCTGCCCAGTACCATATACCCCAATACCCAGCTCCCCTACATATATATAAACAAAGAATTAGGAATGTTAGAGATTTGTAATAATTAACAAGCTGTAGCTCAGTTTCCCCTGATATGCATTGGGAAAAGGCAAACCCCCTCCCCTGGGTCTGAGGGCATGGCATGGCACTTTCCCACAGGTTAAAGAAACTTCAGAGAGAGGAATAAAGGGAGATAGAGATCATCACCATCTGCATATCAGAGGTAGATGGAGATCTTTACTATCTCTACCTGCATATCAGAGGGAGAAGGAGATGGAAGCCTTCAATATTTACATCTTTTAATCCCTACAGATGAAAAAAAAAATCTCCTGCAGCATTCCAAAAAACCATGAACTCCCTCAACCCCTTCCACTACTCACTCAGACCTTCAATCCCCCTCCCACTAACTATCATTTCCCCTCCTAGGAAAGTTCTGTATAAATTCAAGTCCCCCCCTTCCAGGAGTACACTGAAGCCTCTCTTCAGACCCCACCAACGTGGTGGGGCTGAAGTCTGTTTTTCAGACTCCCTACTTTGGGAGAGCTTCTCAATAAATTATTTTTCTGCCTGTGGTCAGTCAGTCTCCATGTCCCAGTGAATGCCATTTTTCTCTAATAGTAATATTAACAGTTCCTTCTATAATAACATAAGAAGGCACACAGGCCTGAAGTCCACAAGTAGACTTGAACTGCTAGTTTGCAGTTCCAGGATCTGTAATGTTAATAATATGATGTGTGGCAGCTACCAATTACCACAGTTCTCATTGGAGTACTTTAACCTCCAGCCATAATTACATATTTCCCCCTCTTTGTTTTTGCAAAGTACTGAATACAGCTTGGGTGGTTTCTTGTTGTATTATTCCCCAGAGGGTTTGTAGCATGCTTCTGAGGGCTGATCCCTTCTAAGAGCAGGAGGGGACCAATGTCACAGTCATTGAAGTAAGCATGAAGAACACTCATGGATGACGTTTATAAATTGTTGGTAGGTAACAGGCAGCAGGAACTGCTGGGCCAGGCACCATAAGGTTTGGTACTCACGATGTTCACCTTTTTGGTGGAGCCACTTTGTCTCTTCTCAGGTTTTTTGCCACCAGGCCAGGACAAATGGTTAAGCTATGCACACAGCCTTGGGGAGGCACTGTAAAAGACCATTGTTGGCTTTTCTACAGATAGGAGAATGTGGGCTGACTAGATTTCCCTAAGAAGATACTAGTAAGTTTTAAAACAAAGTGATAATAATATAACTGGATATTAATTTCTTGTAACAAACTAACAATATTTGGGACTATGGCATACAGCAGTGGTATTACTTTAATTTATGATAAGAGGTTGTTTGGTGACACATACTATTTTTAATATAATTAAAATGATGATTAACCACATTATACTTTAATATTATGGTGAAACATTATTAAATTTTCAGGACTTTTATATACTCTTTAAGTATTTACATGAACTTTTCACTCATACTGATGTAGGCTATGGGTGGGGGAGTCTGTTCATCTCTTTGTAGATGACCTGTGCTGTATGTGTCTTGAGCTGTGCATTTGGGACAGTGAGAACTGCAGCCCTGCCCTTGGTAACCATGATAACAATTCCAGTCCAGGAAAAACAGTTTAGCAATGCAAACTCTACAATCTTTAAACATTCTGGGGAAATGCAAACAAAATGTGCTAAAAGCTTACATAGAATGTATGAAGTCCATGCTAAAAGCTTACCTAGGATTTGGAAGATATATGTTAATTCAAGCTTATTGAGCACTGAAACAAAGGACCATTTGGCCCTTCCTCTGTATTAAAAGAACTCAAGAATCTTTTTCAGGGCTCAGATTTTGAATGAGAAGCTTTTTCCTTCCCAAAATTATTCCTGAGTCCTGGTCTTTCTATACACAAATAATTGAACCTCTTGACTTCTACAACATTTTGGGGGGGCTCTCCCAGTATTTGCAAATGAAGGCTAGAGAAGGTAGAATTTCACTACCCCTTCTGGATCCCTGAAGAAGCCAGAAGGACTCAGATGAACCCCAATCTGGGCACCCCTGGATTACATTTACTCCAGAAAAGATGTGGGCTCCACTGGAATCTTCCCAATGAAAATGAAGGGCAATGGAAGGTCTGGAAAAAAATTCTGTGAACAAAAAAGACTCCAAACATGGAAGAAGATAAGACCCCTGAGGAAGCATAGTCAGGAAAACCCTAGCTTTAATTGCTAGGGATGAGCCCAATCACCTCCCAGGAGACCACATTACCTCCAGAAATTCAGGGGGAAGCCATCTCCTCCAGGTCTGAAAGGAAAGAAAAAAAAAGGAAAAAATCTGGTGTTTTGGGTTTGTCCAACAGCTTGTTAGGATCTGGTTTCTGGTCTTGTCTCCACTGAGATAGTGAAGGCTTGATTATAATAAGAAAAGATGTTTATAGGTTTGAGTCCTAATGTCCTGGAAATTGGTCTGGATTTTGAAAAACTTGGTTACAGGAAAATGAATTGGCTTATTAGTGAAGCTTGGTCTGGGTGTAAAGTTAAACAGTGAAAATGTCTACCTGGAATATTTTATTATGGTGCTGAATTGTGAATAAATTTGCTTTATATCAGATTTTAATCTTAAGTGTTCTCTCTTTCTAAAGTTTGTAATGCTGTGGAGGCAGTCATACTGAAGAAAATATATATAGAACTTGTAACTCAGATTAATAAGTTTTGTGCTTCTGTCTGTGTCAGCTCAATGCTAGTGTTAGAATTGTGTATTATGTAAAGTGGTAAAATTTGGTTAAGCTGGAACACCCCCTTGCCATTGGCAAAGAAGTGAACTGATTGTAGTTTATAAAGCAAAACTGTGGCCTGAATGTGTGTGCACATGCTCTGCTGTCTTGCCTCTCTGGGTTGTCCCCATTTGCCAGAAATCAGGGATTGTCCATGTCTGAATCCGCACCATGCACCCCAGTTTGTTGGGGCTGGCCCAGTCAGGGTAACTGGTAGAGCCCGTTACTTGAATCATAGCTCTGCCAGGACAAATGGTCCCCAGAAAGGTGCCAAATTTGAAAAATTCTTTCAAGCCATTTTAGTAGCCTGGAACTTGCTACCACCACCTTATCTCCCCTCCTCCCTTTAAGAGAATGCATAACAAAAGCAGAGAGCTGGGAAGGGAGAGCAACTTGCCCCTTTCCAGTGAATCCACACCTTCTATTTATAAGCCACATTCCTATCAAATCACTGATCAACCTGGAAGGGGGAAAGATAAGGGAGATCTCTCTCTTTGTAAGTCTGTGTAGAAAAGCCTTGAAATGTTTAAAGCTGTAAATTGGTAAAAAAAAAAATACCTTGTCTAAAGGTAAGAGGCTATTGCTTAAAAACAATAAACCTCTAATCACTTGATAGCTCTTTTAATGGTTCAGCTGGGAGCAGTCAGCTGGAAGGGTCATGAGATACTACAGGAAAAAAAAAAAAAAAACAGATAAATCTGAAAACCCAGAGACCTCATGTCATGTCTCCTTAAAAATTGAAAAAAAAAATTAATAAACCTCATTTTCTCAATTTAAACTCATTTGTGCCTATAAAAGTATAAATAATAATCAAAATGAGATCTCATGTGCTATCAATTTGGGTCAGGGCATTCCTCAAAATGCTAAGGATATGGGATTCTGACTTTAAAATCTGTGTTTGGCTTTTGTCAGGTTGCTTGTGCCTAAAAACTCATGGTAAAAGATAGTTTAAAATGAATCTTTAAATGCCAATATTGTCTTGCTGGGGAATTAAATGCATAAGCCGCAGATGAAATTTGTTCAGTTACTAAAAAAACAGGAAAGCTTCACCAGGTTGTTACTAATAAGGTTCTTGTAACTTAATAAAGGTATTCAATTCATCTTAAAGTAAAACATACTAAGAACTGTAGCTAAGAATTAGAATCATTGTATAAGTACCCTTATGTGTGTGTGTGTGTGTGTCTGTGTGTGTGTGTGTATAAAAGTTGGTAGCTGGGGCTACTGGAACAGTAAATGTAGCCTGAATTTCAGCTATTGTGATGGTAATTGTAGACTGCATTTACTTGTGATTCCTGGAAATCTGGCCCATCCCTTAACAATTCAACTTAATATTTAAACTTTAAAAACTTATGGCTAAATTAGAAAAAAGGGTTTATGCATATCACTTTTGTGCCGTTCTATATATTTTTGGTCATTTCCTCTTTACCCTTTTAAAGGAAAAACTGTCTTTTTCATTGATCATTAAAATAATATAAATTAATTCTGAGTACCCATCTCCACCAGAAATCAGAAATAACTGTTGCCATGTTTTCCAAAACAAACAACATTCTTCCTAGAGTATCAGGCCTTATTAAGCAACCCCCTATGTAGTGGAGAAATTCGGATAGGCGCGGTTTCGAAGGCCAGGACACGAGAATACCGAGAAGGAAGTTGGTTTATTTCGACCGGCCGGGCTCGGCGGACTCTTGTCCTAATAAAAACCGAGCCCCGAACAGCCTTTTACAGACCCTTTTATACAGAGGATATAGGATTAGGAAGACTAACAGTGATGGTAAACAGACCTTTGGTTAGGTTCTTCAGATCTTAGTATCAGATAGGTTATTTCCTCCCGGTGAGTTACATATTCTCCACATCCAAGCCAGTTTGGATTAGCATATCTTCCACATCGTCTGGAGGCAGCCCTGAATACACACTCAGTCTCACATCCCTTCTGAACATTCAAAGACTGTAGGGCCTAAATTACTTATTTGGTCATCTTGGAGACTAGGTACTCTTGGAAATAATTTTGATTTTAATGTACAGGCTATATCATATTCCCCCCTTTGAGGCCGAGTTTAAGTTATTAAACTTCGGCATCACTATTGTCTGAGTCCCTCTGGACTGGCTGGTATGTATATAGAGCCATGAGATGGGCAGCTGTTTGCCTTTTTACTACACCATTTATTAGGGTGCGCATTCTGCTTATGATGAAAGGTAGGAGGCATGGAAGGATGGTGCATGCTCCTATGAAGAGGGCAACTATTCCCAATAGAAGCTTGAAATTGTTTACTATTGACTGCCAGCTTCCAAAGGGGTTATTTATATTCCAGCCATTCCAGGTTTGCACTGGGACATGAGCAATTTTTACTATATTGCTTGTGATTTCATCAATAACCTTTCCAGTGTTATCTAATGCAAGGCAGCAGTTAGAGAAATTGAATTTTCCACAAACTCCCCCTTCAGCTGCCAAGAGATAGTCTAGGGCAAGACGGTTTTGATAGATAGCATTCCTGAATTTAGTTTGCTCTTGGGCTAGTAAGTTCAGTGCATGGGCAGTTTCATTAGTTATTATTTCTACCACCGCTTGTAGGCGGATGATTCGGTTTAGCATATAGATAGGGGCTCGGTAACCCCACATGCCATCCTCTGCCCAAGTTGCTGGCCCATAGTATTGGATTATACGCTCAGGGGGCCATTCTTCACCTCCCCAGGTAATGACAGCCCTTTTTTCCTTTATGTTTTGATATACTGGCTGGCTTAGCTCTTTCTCTTCTGTTAGGGGAATGAGGAAGAAGGAGGGTTTTATTGTACCAAGCATACAAGTTCCACACCAGTTTCGTGGCAGTTCTCGGAATGCAACTTTCCCACAAATCCAGTACAAACCATTTGGGGCAGTAAAGGGGCCCTTTGCAGTGGAGTTCCACACTGTGATTAAATTGGGGAAAGTACAATTTATGAGAACGAGGTCTGATTCGTTCCATGTTCCCCAAGGTTCTGTTGTATTGGTGGTATAATTTTGGAATTTTCCCCCTCTACATGTTAGATTTCCAACAGCTATAGAGGAGCTTAGGCAGGCCCTTGAAGCACAATATTTTCCTATGACAGAAGTTTGTAAGGGCCACATACTATCTCGGGGGACAGCCGGGAGGCCAGTTGCATTATATGGTTGGCTGTAATTGTATTCCCTGGTCTCCCATGGCCATTGGTCTCCCATATTAGTACCGCCACACACGTAGCATGAGGAGACATTTAAGGCTGCGCCCACCACTTCAGCCAGGCTTATAAAGAGGTTTGTTGCTGCTTGTGGGATGGAAAAGGGCTTTTCCATCTCTTCATAAAAGGAGTGGAACACAGAATGGGCTTTACTTGTGAGTGGGTATTCTCGATACCCAACCCAGATGTAGGCTCCTGGGTCTATTCCTTTACCTTCAATGCGGAGGCCCATTCGGACTCCCTGAGTCTGCCAGGATTCAGGTTTAAGGATGGTGAGATTTAAAGGGTTACATTGACCATGTGGACAGTTAGCCGGGGCCATACCCTTGGTGAGGATAGCTGTCTGTTTAGCTACGTTTGTTTTCCAGGTGGCCCAGGTGACACAAGACCAGTAAGGGCAGTAGTATGCACCTATGTATTTGCACCAAAAGCTCCCCCCTTGAGCTGCACTTCTCATCTCTGGAGCGCACATGTACTTATTGCTATGAGTATACTTCCGCTCCCAGCCGAGCCCTCCACAATCTGTGTTCCATGGTGTCCCAGAGTCTATAACCTGACATGCGTCAAATAGGAGGGACACTTGTTCATTCTGGCTCATGACTGGGGTGGAGGAAAGCAACTCCCCATTCCGATTAAGCACTCTTATTTCCCATTTACGGGAGACTGTTGGGGGTCTAGGATCATAGCAGGTTATTTGGCCAGATGCATTACAGACACTATAGGAGGTTCCCTGAAACTGACAGGTGGTTACCTGGCCCTTGCAGGTGTAATGACTATGATATATTAATGTGGTGTTGACATGGGCCCCTGTACGCACCTTTTGAACACATGGCTCACATTCTGTGGTGTCGACCTGGGACCAGGGGAGGTTTAGGGCTAGAAGTAGGAAAAACAGGCAAAGGGGCATTGCAACAGATTAAACCTGATTCCTAATCTTTGGCTGTGCGTAGACCAATCAGCTTCCGGGTGTGATTGGAGCAGAGCTCGGTGTTCCCTCCTCAATCTTCGGCTGTGCGTAGACCAGTCAGCTTCCGGGGTGTGACTGGAGCAGGGCTCGGCGTTCCCCTTTTTCGCAGGATGAGTTTGGTTGGGCTGTGGGTATCTGGAACACAGGTCCAGGACTCTGAGGCAGCTCGCTTGACTCGGCTATGGTGAATCCACGGGATGATTTCAGCCACCTTAACTGCAGTGGGGGTGGATAAAATGACAAGATAGGGCCCTCGCCATTGAGGAGTTAGTGGAGCTGACTTCCAGTCCTTGACCCAGACTGCATCTCCTGGCTTGTACGGGTGTACAGAGCTGCTTAAGCTAATGGGGGCCCTTTCTTGGACCCAGCGATGCAGGTTATGTAGGGTTTTCCCTAAGCTTATCATCTGCTGAGCTATTGATAAGTTCCCTCTTTCTCTAAGATCCCCCTCTATATTTCTGATTAAGGGAGGAGGCCTCCCAAAGAGGATTTCATAAGGAGTTAGGCTTAGTTTTCGGCTTGGGCTGGCTCGAATTTGGAGGAGAGCACTTGGAAGTACTTGCACCCATGTTAGCTCAGTTTCTTGGCAAGTCTTGGCAATATAAGTCTTTATTGTACGATTCATTCACTCTACCTTTCCTGAGCTCTGAGGATGATAAGCAGTGTGCAGTTTCCATTGGATGCGCAGTGCCTTTGCAATCTTTTGAGTGATTTCAGAGACAAAGGCTGGTCCATTGTCAGAGCCAATTGAGAGCGGTAGCCCATAGCGAGGAATAATTTCCCTAAGAAGAACCTTGGCTACTTCTTCAGCTTTTTCTGTTCGAGTGGGGAAGGCTTCCACCCAGCCAGAAAACGTGCAAACAAGGACTAGGAGATATTTATAGCCTCCAGATCGTGGCATTTCAGTGAAATCGACTACTAGATCTTCGAGGGGCATACTACCAATTCTCTGGACCCCTGGGGCTGTTGTGGGCCCCTGGCGAGGGTTATTCTTTGCACATGTCACACATCGTTGGCATACAGCATGGGTGATAGTGACTAGTCTTGGGATGTAAAAGAATCTTTCTAACACTTCCTTAAGATGAGTTTTTCCCAAGTGTGTGTTCTCATGGTAGTCTTGAACTACGGCTGCTGCTAATATTTGTGGCACAACTATTCTGTGATCAGGCAATGTCCACCATCCATTTTCCCCTTGTGTCCCGCCCTCAGAGAGTATCCACTCTCTCTCAGCTTGAGTATATTGTGGCTCTCGGTGACTCAGAGGCTGTGGGGCAAGGACAGGCAGTGTATGCTGGATGTTCTGATAATTAAGGGGTTGAGGAATGAGAGCAGCGGCCAGGTTTTCAGATAGGGATCCCTCCCGTGCCACTCTTTTTGCTTCAGCGTCTGCCCTCCAATTTCCCTGGGCAATGGGGCTGTGGCTGGTCTGGTGTCCCTTACAGTGCATTACAGCTACTTTGGCAGGCTCCCAAACTGCATCTAGTAGCTCCAGAATCTGTGTGCCGTATTTAATGCTCTTGCCTCCCGAGTTAATGAGTCCCTTTTGTTTATATAAGGCTCCATGCGCATGCAGGGTAAGAAAGGCATATTTGGAGTCTGTGTAGATGTTAACCTAGGCTCCGGCTGCAAGTTGCAAGGCTCGGGTGAGGGCAATGAGTTCAGCTTTTTGTGCTGATGTGTTATTTGGGAGGCGCTGTGCCTCTACTGTGGTCTCAGATGTTACTACAGCATATCCTGCTCGTCGATTGCTGCCCTGCATAAAGCTACTCCCATCTGTAAAAAACTCCATGTCAGGATTTGCTAATGGCTGGTCTTGAAGGTCTGGCCTGCTGGAATATACTTCTTACAATGTTTCCAGGCAGTTATGGGCTGGAACCCCTGGCTCTACGGGTAGCAGGGTGGCTGGATTTAGGGTTTTTACCAGTTCCAGCTGGATGGATGGGTTTTCACATAATAGAGTCTGATATTTAACCAGGCGGCTGTTAGTAAGCCAATGTGTTCCTTTGGCTTCTAAGATTGTGACTACTGCATGTGGGACCCGGACAATAATAGGCTGCCCAAGAGTCAATTTTATAGCTTCTAGTGTAAGCACGGCTGCAGCCGCTACAGCTTGCAAACATGAAGGCCATCCCTGGGCTACAGTGTCCAGTTGTTTAGATAAATACGCTACAGGTCTTTGCCAGGAACCGAGGTATTGAGTGAGTACTCTACTGCTATGTTTTGGCGGTTGTGAACATAGAGGTAGAACGGCTTACTGAGGTCCGGAAGTCCGAGACTCGGTGCTTCCATTAGAGCTTGTTTGAGAGCAGTGAAAGCATTTTTCTGTGGGCTTTCCCAGAGCAGGGGATCCCTATCTCCCCCCTTTGTGGCTTCATATAAAGGGCGCATGAGAACCCCAAAATTGGGGATCCAATTGCGGCAGAATCCAGCTGCCCCAAGGAACTCTCGCAGCTTCCGGCGAGAATTGGGCTCAGGAAGACTACAGATCGCTTCCTTTCTCTCAAGTCCTAATTCACGGCGCCCCTGTGTTATTTTGTAACCTAGGTATTTGACCTGAGGTAGGCAGATTTGGGCCTTTTTCTTAGACACCCGATAGCCCTTCTGCTGTAGATGTTTTAAAAGAGCATGGGTTCCACTAGCACAGTCCTGATAGGTGGAACTTCCGAGAATGAGGTCATCTACATACTGGAGAAGAAAACAGTTATGGTTTTCTGCCTTAAAGGATTTGAGATCACTGGCCAGGGCTTGTCCAAAAATAGTGGGTGCATTTTTAAATCCCTGAGGCAATCGCGTCCATGTCAGCTGCTGCCTTTCACCTGAATTTGGATTTTCCCATGTAAAGGCAAAAATCGGCTGACTCCTTGGTGCTACCCTAATGCAGAAGAAAGCATCCTTAAGATCTAGGCATGAGAAATAGATTGCCGATGCTGGTATTAAGCTGAGCAGAGTATAAGGATTTGAAACTGCAGAATGAAGGGCTACTACTGCCAAATTAACTGCTCGTAAGTCCTGGACTGGGCAGTAATCTCCATCTGGCTTTTTAACTGGGAAGAGAGGGGTGTTCCACGGAGACTGGCACGGCTTCAATATGCCCTCACTCAGCAATCTCTGAATATGTAGCTGGACCCTTTCTTGCACTTCGCGTGGAACTGGATACTGCCTTATGCTTACTGGACTGGCTGTAGGCTTTATTTCAATAATAACTGGAGGAATGTCATGTGCCATCCCCATCGGGTTCCCCTCTGCCCATACTTCAGGCACATCTTCAAAGGGGAGCTGTGTGGCCATGGATTGGCCAGTCTCACTGAGGCAAAATAGTCTCCATTCCTCCTGCAGAGGAAGGGTTAGCGCTACCTTCGGAGGGTCTTGTGGCCCCAAGATCAGTGTGGATTGCCCTGTGGCACTAAAGGTAATTTGAGCCTGTAGTTTTGACAGCAGGTCTCGACCCAGGAGGGGGACTGGGCACTCCGGAAGATAGAGGAATTCGTGAGTGACTTCCCTTCCCCCAATGTTGCAGGTCCTGGCTTGAAGGAAAGGCCGTTGGGCACTTTTGCCAGTTGCCCCTACGATAGTGGCTTGCCTTTTTGATAGAGGCCCAGCTGGCTTGGTCATTACAGAATGTTGAGCCCCAGTGTCAACCATCATCTGTATGGTGCGGCCCCCAATTTGAACTCCGACCATAGGCTCCTCGGGGCCAAGGGAATAGGAGCCCGGTCTGTCCTAATAATCTCTATCAGAGTCCTCCATTCCTGCCAGCCCAATGATCTGATTTGCAGGTTTCTTCTCTGAACCTTTACGGTCCCAGCGTTTGGGTCGTGATACCCCACTGGCCTTTCTGGCTAATGCTTTGGCTGCAGAGGCCGGGTCAAGTGGCCAGCTAGGACACTCTCGCTTCCAATGTCCATCCTCCTTGCAGTATGCACACTGATTTCGCCCTAGATGTGGGCCTTTCCCTCTCCTTGGGGCTGGGGCTTGCCAAGTTACCTTCCTTGTTACAGGAATGGACTTTTCCACTATGGCTGCGGCCAGAAAATCTGCCTTTTTCCTCATCTTCCTAATTTCCTCCCTTTTTGTTTCTTCATCACGGTTGACATAAACCTTAGTAGCTACTTCCATGAGCTGAGAGATATTCATTCCAGCAAACCCATCTAATTTCTGCAGCTTTCTCCGAATGTCAGCCTGTGACTGGGCAACAAATGCTGCATTTACCATTGTTTGGCTCTCAGGAGCATCTGGGTTAAAGGGCGTGTATACACGGAACGCCTCACATAGTCTCTCATAGAATTGAGCAGGACTCTCATCTAGAGCCTGTAGAATTTGACTGGTCTTTGCCATATTCACTGCCTTGCGGCTCCCCGCCTTGAATCCTTCAACTAATGCCCTATGGAATGTCTCTAGTCGGTTGAGCCCGACAGCGCTATTTGGATCCCACAGGGGGTCCTCTTCTGGGAACTGCAGGCGGGCATATTGATCACTGTCCAAAGTTCCCTCAGGTGGGTGCTCTCTAAGCCAGGCTAGCACTCCCTGTGTGACCCGCATTCTCTCCTCAAAGTTCAATAAAGTCATTATAAGTTGTTTACAATCAGCCCAGGTGGGTCTGTGGGTCTGTATGATGGACTGGAAAAGGTCTGTCATGGCCTGAGGCTTCTCTGAAAATGGTGGGGTGTGGCTTTTCCAGTTAAAGAGATCTGTTGTCGTAAAGGGCTGATAGATAAATGTCCGGCTTCCTCCCTGAACCTGGCCATCTGCATCGTAAAAGATTGGGGCCCGGGTTTCACGGAGCGGGAACTGGAAAGCAGCCTTTTCCCCTGCTCCCTCTGCCCCCGGGGCTCCCTGTGGTTGGAGCTGTAATCTCTTAGTGTCTCCTCTCTGACTGACCCGTAGCGCTGCGGCGGCGTTGCCAGAGGCAACCGGCTGTAAAAGCAGCTGGTCTGCATTTTTCCTTGCCGAAGGTGCCAAAGACCGCTGCGGAGATGGTAAAAGCTGCTGTGGGGATGGCGTAGGGCTCTCAGGTGCAGATGGCAATAAAGGCAACTGCGGGGATAGTATAGGTGCCCTCTCTGATGGTGACAAAAGCAGCGGTGGGGATGGTGAGGATATCGCACTTCCCTGTGCGGATGACGACTGTGGGTCACTGCTTAGGGAGACTAGCTCATTTTCATTCCTTAGTACCAGGGCGGGAGTCATCGCATAAGGCGGTGGAAATTCAAATTCATCTGGCCCTTTCAAAATGGGCGGATTAGCACTGGACTTGGGACGCACTTTCTCTGTGCCCTTTGCACGGTGATTGTTTGGTTTGGTCCCTGGGACGGCACTCCTCGGTTTCTGCATTAAGCAAATTCTAGCTTCCTTAGCCATGCACTTCCTTAACCAAGGCGGGTTTTGGCTCACAGCGTTTTCCCAAGCATCAATGTAGGGGAATTGGTCCAGATGCCCTGGATTTCCAGTCACTGCGTCGTGGACTTTACGGATGATCCGGGGATCCAAAGTGCCCTCCTGGGGCCAGCCCATGCCGAAAGTTGGCCATTCTAACTCACAAAGCATCCTAAGCTTTCCTGGCTGAAACCTTATGCCGTACATCTCTCCCTGGAATGCACGGGGGAAGTTTTCTAGCATACATCCTAACGGGGTTTTACTGTGTGTGTTTCCCATTTCCACCCTGTGCCGGTGGTGTACAACAGTCACTCAAG
The DNA here is from genome assembly GCF_030445035.2 of Dasypus novemcinctus. Taxonomy (NCBI): domain Eukaryota; kingdom Metazoa; phylum Chordata; class Mammalia; order Cingulata; family Dasypodidae; genus Dasypus; species Dasypus novemcinctus. Next base: position 100,484,584 of record NC_080689.1, read on the forward strand.
CCTTTCGCTTCGTCCATCTCCGGCCGTCTCCGGCTGTGTCCCTCGCGGGAACTTTCAGGCGCCTCTTAACCTTAGCGGATCGGTATAAGCCCCCGATATGGAAGAGGGTCCCTTTGCAGGGACCCCCCAGACCGCCCTTGATCGTATGAGGTCACCACGGAACCGCGGATCGGGACTCGGCACTCGCGCCGCAGAAGCAATTTTCCGCGTCTCACTCAGTCGCCACAAGCACACGCACACAACCACCCCCCTTTCCTTTCCTTTCCTCCGACCTGGAGAGGAGATGGCTTCCTCCTGTATTCTCAAGAGTACTAGGGCCTCCTCTATGAGAGTTGATCAGACTCCCTCCTAATTTCAGAATTAGGCCTTCCCTGCACTATGCCCCCGGGGGTCTTACCAATCCGACGTGTGGAGCTCCTTGCTTCGTTCTCAGGGTCTCTCAAACCTCCCAGTGTCCCCGGCTCCTCCGGAAGGGCTCCAGCGAAAACCGCAACCTCTTTCTGGACTCAAATGGGGTGTCCAGGGGTGCCCAGGGCTGGGCTTCGCCCGGGCCCTCCCGGCCTCCCCGGAGACGTCCGGTAGGGGCAAACAACTGTTGCCGCCTCTGACCTTCTCAGCACCCTCCTGGCTGGCTCACCAGAAATGTAGTGGAGAAATTCGGATAGGCGCGGTTTCGAAGGCCAGGACACGAGAATACTGAGAAGGAAGTTGGTTTATTTTGACCGGCCGGGCTCGGCGGACTCTTGTCCTAATAAAAACCGAGCCCCAAACAGCCTTTTACAGACCCTTTTATACAGAGGATATAGGATTAGGAAGACTAACAGTGATGGTAAACAGACCTTTGGTTAGGTTCTTCAGATCTTAGTATCAGATAGGTTATTTCCTCCCAGTGAGTTACATATTCTCCACATCCAAGCCAGTTTGGATTAGCATATCTTCCACATCGTCTGGAGGCAGCCCTGAATACACACTCAGTCTCACATCCCTTCTGAACATTCAAAGACTGTAGGGCCTAAATTACTTATTTGGTCATCTTGGAGACTAGGTACTCTTGGAAATAATTTTGATTTTAATGCACAGGCTATATCACCTATTGTTCAGGCCATCTCAGAGAAAAAAAAACTGAGTAAAAGCTACCTGGTTTCTTTCCAGTCTAAACAGAAGCCCACATGCTTGCCAAGTTCCCTCCAAACAGCAATTTTGTCAGGCATTGTCACCACCTCCACCCTACTCCCAACCCCACTTGCCTGCATTAGTATCTAGTACATAATAAGCACTCAGTTAATAAATTGATGTGTTTAAAACCTCACAGGGAAATTACTATAAAGCATTTCCTCTAATTTTTGTCTTAACTCATTCATATGTGTGCATGTGTGTATATGTATACCATTTATACTAAGGTAACGTTACCTTTCATATTAGAGGGTCTATGGCTGAGTGCACCAGTGGTCAGATTGTGGATATAAAATGTAATAGCCCTTGATCATATATATATATATATATATATATGTATGTATGTATATATTTTTTACTCCATCTTTGTAACTTTAATTATAAACAGAGAAGTAAAAAGGGAGGTTTTAAATAACAAATTAGTTTTTTGTATCAAACTATTCATATTTATGTGCTCAATTTATTAAAATTAAATATGCAGTAATATATATATTTTTCTAAAACCCAAATTAAACTAATGGTATAAAAGGTCATGTAAAATCTAAATATACATTACTGTTAAAAGATTATGATATCCTCATTAAATTATAATAAAAACAGGTTAAATAATATCTTTATATTCTAGAGTTTAAAAGTTGGTATGCTTTTGAAATTACTCAGTTTTAAAATTATCAAAAATAAAAGGTTTTATGCCACTGTAAAAAGGAAAACAACATTCATTATTTAATCAATAACAATTTCAACTTGTTTGGCTTAAGTATTACCTCTTAGGTTTATAAAATATCAGGTTGATAAGTTAACATTGTATGTGTTGAATTTTTAGAATAATAGAAATTGTAAACTCTTGTTTCATGAAATTAAGTGTAAACTGCTCTCCTTCTCTCTTAGATGCATAAAGTAAATTCCATTGGTTGCTAATTGTAATCTAAGGTAAATTAGCCAGTCTGTGATTGTGGTCAATTATAAAGAGTTTGTAAAAGCATCTTCCAAACTGAATCATTTAAATGGTTCTAGTTCTAGAAGCCATTGTTTTGATTGGTTTGATGGTAAAGAAAAACTTCGTGATAATAAAACCTGTCTGAAGGTCACTGCGAGGTGCATATTTAAGTAAAGCGTAATGAAAAGTTACCTTAATTCTATTGGGAATCTTATGTTTTCATTTTAACAATGAAAAATAGTTTTTTTCCTTCTACTACTAAGGTAAAATGCCACTAGTATCTTCATGGTAAAAATGTAAAATTAAACAAAGTCACTTGATATATAATGTGTTGCATTAAAAATGTTTAAAAATACATATAAAATCAAGGGATAAACTTTAACATTGTCAAATTCTCTTGTGCATTCAAACCAGGCCTTGAATACATTACAGGTTGCCTCTCCATGTGAGTTATTGACTAGGCTGGTCACTGACTCCTCAAATAAAAAATTTGCTATGCCTCTGGTTGTGCTCCTGAAGTTGACAGAAACTATGTTGCAGTTTCAAGCTCCTGCAGCAACCAATGATGGCTCGGTATAGCCAAGCATACAATGGATATCGCCTCCAGACTGGTACTCTTCCATAGTGCCAGACAGCACTGTGCACTAGGCCAGTAAAATACTGGAAACTCTCTTTAGGATCAACGATGCTGTGACTTACTGTGTGAAGAACATGCTAAGTGGAGCCATGATTACTAGGATACTGTAAGTAAAATTTAAACACAATTGTCATTATGGCCTGCACCCATGGAGAGATAACATGTAAAGTATTACAAACCTGAAACTTAAAACTATTAATTGCAACTCAGAATCCTTATGCATGAAGTAATACATTAATTATATTAAATGCTGTACTTTCATCCTGTTCTAGATATATACCTAATAATTATATTATCTTTTCTATTCTGGACCAGGTACAAAAGTACATTAGACATGTTAAATTCCTGGTAACTTCATTTTCTAAATAGTTAATAAATATGTCTAAGATAAGGTGGCAGTCTTAACTGAAAATAACTGGGCCACCAGTGGCTTGCAGGTAGTCAATTGGTGCCAGATTCAGCCACCCTACTACTCTACTGTACTCTATTGTGTAGCAAAAATGAGGCTTGCTTGCTAGTGATGGGTCACCTATTGAACAGTCAAACTTACCAGAAATATTCAATTAAAACCAAAATGTAAAAACACTTTATTCTGTAGTTCTGATCACTCCCACACTAAAATTAAGGGAATTACCAACTTGGTGCACTAATCCTGAATGAAACCAACTGCCCAAAAGGTGCCAGTTCACCAGAAGCACCTGATGAAGCACATGAGTGCCAATCATTAAACAGCCTGGAATGCATCTTTAAAACAAAGCTAATAAGACAGATTCCCATGTGCTGACAACAACAGAAGTGGACAAAGAAGAAGATGCAGCAAATAGACACAGAGAACAGACAACCGGGGGGGGGGGGGGGCGCAAAGGGAGAGAAATAAATAAAATAAATAAATCTTTAAAAAAAAAAACTTTATAGATAGACCCATCAAATCTTACTCAACTTTAACCATAAAAATTCCTTTTCCACAAACCTTCTGCACTTTCTGTATTCATTCAGGTTTGGTCCCACATCTTACATTTTCTTAAAACCAATCATTTTGTGCTATACATTTTACATAAGTTACCAAAATGATTTTGGAAACTGTCTCCAAGCAAACTTCTTAAAACATACAATTACTTTCAACACTAAACAAACTTGTTAAAATAATGATTCAGTTTGCTTATATGCAAATATAACATTTCTTCACTTTAAATACTTAGTAGCATGCAATAGTAGAAACAGTCTTCTAGAAACAAGTTGGCAGGTAACGCTGATTGCCTACATGTTTTCCTGTTACTCACATTACTTTTTGTTTATATTGTTAATTCAGTTTATGTTTAATAATGACTCTTTGGAATTAGCTATTTAAACACTGTAATTTAAACAATGCTTCCACAAACTTCTTATAATTATTTTTTGACTATGTAGGTTATAATTACTTTAAGAGAAATTTCACCTTCACAGAAACATTCCTTTACATAAAGTTACCACAATAGCTTCTACAATTTGCCACATGTTTTCAAGTCCTGTCCTGTATATTTTCATTCTGATCTTATGAAAACTAGCCATCTTCTTTTAGGACAAACCCACTTTTTCAAGCAAACATTAAATTTTAGTCAGCACTCCCATGAACTTTTTACCTTTTTAAATATTCATTTAAGTTTTATATCTTTTATTTTATCCTGTGAAGAAAGAGAAACTATTCATTTCGATTTAGGCAAGAACTATTATGTATGAAGAGACTTATAGTAATTTCATTAACCAAGACTTATCATTTTTATCATGGTAGAGATCTCATTAACATGTAACCTTATGTATTAATATAAATGCTTATTTAATTTTTGGTCATTTGAATAGAGTTTTTGTAGAAATTTTTATTTATCAATTCATATTACCATCCAGAGATATTAAAATATATACTGACATTAAACAGATAAACACAAAAACAATTACATACTACACACCAACAGAAACATAAAATTTACAATTTGACTCATAATTCTTACTTTTTTGGTGTAGTTGTTTTTAAGTTTTTCATCATTTCACATCTTAGATTTTACTGCTTTTAAGGTTTCTTCTGGAATCTTGTTGCCTGTAACATGCAAGCTTATTCTTGGAAATACTTTTATTATTTATCACCAATGAGTTAAGATAACTTGAGCAGCATAAATGCAGTTAAGCTTTTAGTTGTTAAACAGTTAGCACAAATTTTTGGGTTACTACTCTTTTACACTACACTGAGATTTGAAGTTCAGGAGTAAGCTATTGACTCAAAATTGAACATTCTTTTTAACACCTTGATAAAAAAATTTGTACTAATTTTATTAATTTGGCTTGTTGCAGAAGCAGAGAGATTCAATAATTGTGTATGGAAGGCCAGGGAACAGTAATAATTTTGGGAAGAAAAAATTTACTAACAATTGACCAGGCTCAGGAACTCTTTTTGAAAACCCTGAGCCCCAAATAAGATTTTTGGGTTCTTTTTATGCAGAGGAAGAGTCAAATGATGCTTTGTTTGAGTACAAGATAAGCTTGAGTTAACACATATTTCTTACATTCCAGGTAGGCTTGAATTAACATATTTAGTTTGCATCCTTCTTGAATATTCAAAGTTTATAGAGCCTATATCACTTAATTGCTTTTCCAGGACTGGAGTGGTTGGCATGGTTACCAAAGGCAGGGCTGCAGTTCTTATTATCTGATATACACAGCTTGGGTTATTTATGAAGAGATACACAGCCTCCACCCATAGCCTATATCAGGTTAAATAGGCCCAAACAGAATCAGCACGGAAAGAAAACAGAACACCAGTGTTGCCATATTTTCCTCCTCTTCCAGGATTTTAACTCTATCAGCCCCCACTAGCCCATGGCCACATTATCATGTAGGCAGCAGGGGTTTGCACAGTTGCTGCCAGAATATTTTCCTTATCTTAGTTAACACTTTAACAGAGAGTTTTCTTATAAGCATGATTTCACTAACAAGGGCTTTATTTAGCACTTTTGCCTGTGTGGGATGTTGTATTTGTTGCAAAGGCTCATAGGCTCCAGTGCCCGTAAGCATGTCCAAGGTAAGAGCCATATTGTGAGCCTGATTATGCTCAGCATGAGCACTGCATTCTTCAAACCAATCACTTTTCCATAAAGGATAATTGCCCCTCCTCAAGCAAGTTTTAGCCGAAACCATCCAATCTTTGGGACAACGAGGATCTTCCCCTACTGATTCTACCAAGGATAAAGTGAACAGGGCAGTAAGTCCATATGTGCTACAAGCAGATTTCAATTCTTTTAACAACTTAAAAGGAATGGGTCCATGCAGATGTAACATATTGACCAGGATTGTCGGGATCAGGGTGTTCTATGGCAGGAAAGAGTAAATTGAGAAACATCCTAGCCATGCATCCAGGCGGACTGGTTACCAGCCTGTAAGGGAGACAGAACAGGAGGGACCAAAGCTACAGGAGACACTAGGGAAGGAGAACTCACGATACAGGGAAGGCATTGTTGACCAACAGGAGCACATTTCTGCAACACTTGCTGATCCTCCAAAGTTGATTGTGACAGCTGTCATTGGATGGTGGCAGGGGTAGAATCACAATTGTCTGCCACCCAGAAACCAAGGACAAGTCTACTGGAGAAAATCTAAAAATTGTTCTAGCTGTGGGGTAGTTACCTTAGAACCTCAGCCAGACAACAGTGCCTTCAACATTTGGGCATACATATCACGTTGAGAAAAAGTGTGATTCCCCAAGCTTCACAGCTGGTGAACAGACCCAAACTTATGGGCCATGGCCTATGCACCTATCCCTTTCAATAGTCTCACTGCAGCCAACAACATCCAGGATAGGGCCTCCTCTACTGTTGCATCCAGATTGCTTGAAATTACCCAGTGTCACAGGAGACTGTTATGGCCACACATGCCATGACACGTCGAGGGCAGTAGCAGCCAAACAGCCACTGTGCAGTCCCTAAAAAAAGGAGGTGAGAAAGTGAAGAAATGAAAGACACAAAATAGCAAGGAAAAGGTAGGCTGTGAGGAACCTGCAGGAGGACAGAAGCTACCTAAGGAACCCAGGTTAATCAGGCACATGGATTTAAAAGACATCAACACACTCAGGAGTTCCCAGCGGAAACTCTGGTTCCAAGGTAACTACAAATACAATAGACATTCTTCTTTTAAACAGCCCTCGGATGAGAGTGCCCAGGAAATCAACTTCACAACTAGAATATTTTATTCAACAAAAACTTGACACAGGGTTATCTATTTCTTATACTATACTCTTCCTTGTGAAATTCGGAAATGGCATTCCACGTGTCAACAGACCCTGGTACAAGGACAGTCACACTGGGGTAATAAAGACCATCTTAAAATTTTGAAAGAAAAGTTTATTGTGATTTCTGTATTATGAAAATAAGAGACAGAAGCAGAAACGAAAGAGAAAGCAGCTTCACTGCAGAAAGTGAGAGCCAAATTACCACCACTAGGTGCAACTGTTGGAAGAGAATTGTTTCTTCATCACACTTCCTGGAGGGCAGGGGGCCGGACTTCAAGGAATGGGGAGGGGCAGGGACCATTGCAGAAGGGGCTGTGGGGGAGGGGAACCCAGGGCCAGATCTGGGGCAGATGGGAGACCCTCTCTCCCTCCGAGAGCTCCCATGGTCCAGGCCGAGACGCTGGCTTGGGCCAGGCTGCCAGGTCCCTCTTCAGAGGGGGTTTCCTAGCACAACAAAGTCCCCTGCCGCAGGCCTCGTCCAGCGGGGGTCTACCTAGGGCTGGCATTGCCCTGCAGGTCTCTCCCCCGGCAATGGTCACAGACATGCTATTTGCCATCGCTGTCACCTCCCCTTTCGTCATGGGACATCCGGCCTTGCCTTTCCCATCCAGGGCCTGAGGGCTTCTGCCTTGGCTCCCTGCCAGGCCTGGAGAGGCCTGTCTCCTGGAGAGGAGAGGCGCAGAGTCTTCCCTCTTCCTGGTCAATGACCTCTCTTTCTCTGGGTGTCCTTTCTGGGATGAGAGGGGCTCCTGAGGGCCCATAAGACTCTCAGCAAGGAGCCTGCCCTTTCTCCTCTCGCCCTCCTTTCCGGTACCCTACGAATGAGCATTTTTCTTTTCTCCGGGTTCGGGGGACCCAAAATGAAGCTGCTTACATACTGGGTTGTGAGACTTGTCCGTGGAAATCATTCCTACTCACCTGCTTTGCGGCCAAGTGGGCTTACAGGCCCGCGTGTTCCGGGCACGAGGTACACCAGAAGCAGCCATCGTGACCGTCCAAAGCGGTCGTATGGGTTGTTTTGGATTTGACGTGAGTCATAACGATCGGTGTCTGGGAAAAGAAAAAAAAAAAGAACTCATCCCCTTAAGCACATTTTGCTCTGCCAGGGCACGCCATGCAACCAGGTGATTTCCCTATTGGTTGTCGTTCCACGCTACCATAGCGGCAATTCGACAGGTCTACTGTCAAGGTTTCCAAACTAAACAGATACAACTGCTGGCCAAGGAGGCACAGCTGCCTAGTCGATCAAGCCCCTGGAGCTGGTGCTCCTGAGAGCTGCGGGGACGCCCAGGTCTACGCCGATGGCAGGAGGCTCTGGGCTTCGGTGCCCCGCCAGTGGGCCCTACTTTGGGATATGTGCTCCTGCATGGGGTGGAGTCGGATTCAGGTGGGATCTCGCTACACACGCCTCCTCTGTCCCTTTGGCCGAAGCTGAGTCTGGCACTGGGGTTTTGTGCACGCTCAGGAGATTTGAATCTCTGCACAGGCCCCATGCCAGCTGGGACCCGAGCCTCAGCACGGTTGCAACACCCACGCTCCGGTCCGTTGGACTTGCCCAGGTCAGCTAAGAGGGAGGAGAGGATGGTCCTCCCCACAGCAGGAAGCAATAGTGCCAACACCTGCCAGCGGGAGACCCGCCCCCCACAGCCCTGTGGGATCTAGGCCCCCTCTGGCTGCACCTGCTGCCTCCTCTGCCCCTCCCACTCTTCTCGGGGTGCCCAGCGGGCACGGGGGTGCCGCCCGCGCTGTGCGTCTCGCGCTGCCCTACCCCGCTTCCTGCCGTCCGTCCGTCCGTGGGCCCATGCCCCTGCCGGGTCCGAGGCGCCGGCGGCCGGCCCCCGCCCCCGGAAGACTCCCCCACCCCCACCCCCGCCCGCCCCGCCTCTTCGCTCTGCAGAATGCAGACTGCAGTGTGGGGAGCCCAGGGGGCCGGCGAGTGCCACAGGCGCGAGATGCGGAAGGCGGGGAGGGGGGAGACAGTCGACAGTCGTGAAGAGGGGGTGTTTTCTCCACTCAGGAGCTGTCCCCCGTGGCAGTGCCGGGCCAGATGCGGCCATTATGCGTCCTGCCGAAACCCACCGAGTGCACTTCCAGGAGCTTGTCAACTGCTGAGAAAACTCGTGCGCTGCGGGGGAGCGGGGTTCCAAATGTACCCACCGAAAACCATGCACGAAGAGGCCACGGGGTGGAGAGGGGTCGCTGACGTGGGGGGAGCCTGCTGGGTGGGGGCCGGGCCAGAAGAGAACCTCTGCTATTGTGTCCCGGACAGTTGCTTTCCTGTCTATGGATGAGGAGAAGGGAAAGAGACGGAAGCAGCTCCAGGAACGGGAAAGCAGCCCGCTGGCCGCAAGACAGAGCCAAAACGACCACCGCTAGGGGCCACTGTTGGATAAGAAATGTTCCTCCGTCGCACTTGCTGGAGGGCAGGGGGCTGGCGGGGAAGGCAGGGGGAGGGGCAGGGTCCCTTGCCGAAGGGGCTGTGGGGGAGGGGACCCCTGGGCCAGACCTGGGGCCGATGGGAGACCCTCTCTCCCTCCGAGAGCTCCCCTGGTCCAGGCCAAGACGCTGGCTTGGGCCGGGCTGCCACGTCCCTCTTCAGAGGGGGTTCCCTCGCCCACCAAAGTCCCCTCCCGGAGGCCTCGTCCAGCGGGGGCCTACCTAGGGCCGGCGTTGCCCTGCAGGTCTCTCCCCCGGCAATGGTCACAGACATGCTGTCTGCCATCGCTGTCACCTCCACCTTTTGCCAGGGGACACACGGCCTTCCCCCCCCCCCCCCCAGGGCATGAGGGCTTCTGCCTTGGCTCCCTGCCAGGCCTGGAGAGGCCTGTCTCCCAGAGAGGAGAGGCGCAGAGTCTTCCCTCTTCCTGGTCAATGACCTCTCTTTCTCCGGGTGTCCTTTCTGAGACGAGAGGGGCCCCTGAGGGCCCGTAAGACTCTCAGCAATGAGCCGGCCCTTTCTCTTCTCCCCCTCCTTTCCCGTACCCTTCCAATGATCATTTTTCTTTTCTCCGGGTTCTGGGGACCCAAAACAAAGCTGATTACATATTGGCTTGGGAGACTTGTCCGTGAAAATCATTCTTGCTCACCTGCTATGCGGTCAAGGGGGCTTACAGGCCCATGTGTTCCGGGCACGAGGTACACCAGAAGCAGCCATCGTGACCGCCCAAAGGGGTTGTATGGGTTGTTTCAGATTTGACGCGAGTCACAACGATTGGTGTCTGGAAAAAAAAAAAAAAAAAAAGGATAAAAAGGAACTCATCCTCTTCAGCACATTTTGCTCTGCCAGGGCACACCATGCAACCAGGTGATTTCCCTATTGATTGTCGTTCCAAGCTACCATAGCAGGCAATTCAACAGGTGTACTGTCAAGATTTCCAAACTGAAGCAGATACACCTGTTCCCCGAGGCGCAGCTGCCTAGTCGATCCAGCCCCCGGCGCTGGTGCTCCTGAGGGCTGCGGGGTCGCCCAGGACTATGCTGATGGCAGGTGGCTCTGGGCTTCGGTGCCCAGCCCGTGGGCCCTACTTTGGAATACGTGCTCCTGCATGGGGTGGAGTCGGATTCAGGTGGGTCCTCCCTACACAAGCCTCTTCTGTCCCTTTGGCCGAAGCTGAGTCTGGCACTGGGGTTTTGTGCATGCTCAGGAGATTTGAATCTCTGGACAGGCCCCGTGCCAGCTGGGACATGAACCTCAGCACGGTTGCAACACCCATGCTCTGGTCCGCTGCACTTGCCCAGGTCAGCTAAGAGGGTGGAGAAGATGGTCCTCCCCCTAGCAGGAAATCAATAGTGGCAACACCTGCAAGCAGGAGAATCCTCCATCAGCCATGTGGGTTCTAAGCCCCGTCTTGATTGAGAGCTGGAGTGGACATAAACACCCCAGGGTCCACAGTATGCATGCCTAAAATATGCCTTTGGTTCGTGTCTTCATGGAATTCTACTATATATTGACAGCAATTGCAGTCTGCAAGGGTTTTGCTTCTTGGGTTTTGGCCTCTTGAAGGATGTGGACTGGTTTGTGCTTTTCCCTGCTTCATTGACACCCGGCATGGTACAGCAGGAATTCAAAATAGGCAGAAGAGGTTTCCAAGCTGGAGCATCTGGTGCTTGCCACGGTCATCAAGAAGGGCAGAACTTCCGGAGACTCGTTGTGGTTATCCGGCCAGTCAGGTTTGCATGCATGCACCAGTGTGGACTTGGCACTGGCCAAGTGACCCACAATGCCCACTTTGAGTCTGGGACAGACAGCCTTACTGTCCTCTCCTGGCTGTTGACAATGGCATCATCAATGGCCCTCAGCTGTTGGTGGATCTCTGCAGCAGTGGCTCGTGCATGGGCTCCAGCACCTCACCAACGGAGTAGATGCTGGGCTGGACAAAGCCGAAACCCAGGATGGGGCCCGCCCGAAAGCCAAGGGCGGCCAGCTGCTGCTGGTCGTTCACGGTGCTGGCACCATGCCCAGAGTCCCATGCCTCCCACTGCCCTTCACCGCCGCTGTCTCCTCCACTGCTCCAGCCCCATGACCCCGTGCCTGCGGATCACCAAGCCTGGTGCTCCACTGCCCCCAGGAACCCAGGCCCTTGGGCAGCGGGCATGCCAGGAACCAGAAGGAAAGCATGGGCTGAGCAGGAATTGGCCAGGCCTGCAGGCTCACTTCCTGGACAGGCCATGCGCCCGGCGATTGCTCGGTCCCGGGCCCGAGGATAGCATGCCACCCTGGAGCACGGCCGTCCTGGCGGAGGCTCGCAGTGCTCCTTCCCCTGCTTTGGCCACCTTCAGGCCTCAGTACTGCTAGACTGATTAGTCAGGACCACCCTGGTGACTGCAGGCCCAACACCCTCTTTCTTATCCAGCACTTTTGCTCTGCTCCCTCTGCTCCATTGGCTCCCGCTACTCTCTCAGCTCCCTGTCTTTGGGCACCTGGCAGCGCATGTGTCTGCTCCTTCTTTGCTTATCCCCCTACCGCACCATGTCCACCCCCCCCACCAAGCCTTCGTGCTCCACCTGCCAATCCCTGGACCGAGTCTCCTGCACCAGCCACGTGGTGAGTCCTAGCCTTCCTCCTCCCTTGGTCACAGTCCCCCACACATCTAGGACCTGATCTCATTCTATTCCCACCCCACCGCAGGGTTTAATCATTGTTGTGGAGACAGTGGCCATGTCAGTTACTGAGGGCAGGAGTGAGAAGAAAAGTGTGACGTGGGAGCAGTTTCTGGTCTTGGTGTCATCCTGACATATATTGAAGGGACAGATGCAGGACATTTTTTATCCTATAATAAACCACTGGATGGCCTGGGGGAGAGTAGGAACCACAGTGTAAGTTATGGACCGTGGGGCCTGGCAGTGCTCCAGGGTGTATACCCCAAATGCAATGAATGTGCCTTTCTGAGGAAAGGGGATATTGATGAGGAAGGAGTGGGGGTGGGGTGGGAAGGGAATGGGGATAGGGTACCTGTGAACTTATGTTTTTTAATATTTTGTATGATTTCTTTATGTTTTAAGGAAATGATCATTAAAAATTGAAAAAAAAAATAGAGGGAAAAATGGAAAGCCTCAGAGCATGCATCCTGGAACCGGCTCCCAACAGCGCAGCCACCACTGCACAGGACCAGGTCTACAGGGGCCTGCCTGTCTTCTCTTGATCCCCGGAGAGACTCCATGAAATGAGCAAATGTATCCAATCATTCCTCACTCCATCGCCTGCAAGGACCTGCACCTCTGTCTTCAGGGTGTTATCCTGCCCTGTGGGCTGAAACTTGTCTCCTGGGTCCTCAGACCAAACAACTGCTATGAGCTTCCTGGGCACCGGAGACAATGGCATAATGCAGCAGAGGGGCTGTGGACTGACATTGGGGTCTCTCTCTGTCCCATTTCCCTCCCAATCACGAGAAGGCTTGACCTTGGGGAGGGCCCCTGTAATGCCCCTGCCCCTCCAGGACACCTCTGGATAGCAGTGAACACCCAGGCAGAGCACACAATGTCCATTCCAAGCCCACATGACTGAGAGGAGGCTGGATGACACCCTATGGCCCAGCAGGATGCCCTGGACTCCAGGATGTATGGTCAGCAGGGCCTATGGTACAGCAGGGGTTTACTACAAGTGCCCAGGTGCAGACAAGGCTTAGGTCAATGGTCAATCAGTGACAGCTTAATACAAGCACCACAGTTCCTGGCCACAGGAAGAGTGCAGCCCAGGCAGCTGTGCACCGTGGAAGCCCTGCAGCCTCTCTGCTGTGGGGCAGGGCTGGTCCCATCTTCACATCCATCCAGGATCTGGGCCCTGCTCATGCCTTCACAGACAGCATCCTGGGGCAGAACCCTTTCTCCCCTCTGGGTCATGGCAGTGGTCCCTCCCTGGCTGTTGTCTCCATGCATCAGCTCAATGTCCACCTTGATGACAAAGTCTTCTATTGTACCAGCTCTGCTCTGACCCTCCAGAGGCTCCATCTCCCTTCTAAGAAAGTCAAGCTTCATCCAGCAGCTACAGATGGGACCCAGCTCCCAACATCTCTCTGACCTACCTGACCCCTGACTACCACTGTTTCAGCTCTGGCTTCCTGTCCTCTCCTTGATATGTCAAGCACATGCCTCCTGGATCCTGGCTCTGGCCACCATCCTGAGTCCTTACAGACATCAAACACATGCTCTTCCTGCCTCTGAATGCAGCTATCTGACCTTTCAAACCACTGGGAAACCTGCTCCAGCATGGCAGGGATGGTTCATGGCATTGCTCAGGTGTTTATTGCCTTAATCACCAAGGGACCCTGGAGTGGCTGCATGCCTGGCTCACCAGGATGCTCACGACCTTGTTGCCACTGTCCTTGGCCAGGATGACCCAGACAATGCAGCAGTCATCCATGCTCTGTTTGAGGTGCAGTCAAGAGTTGTGGCACTTGTGGCTGATCCGCTTGGCACTGGTTTTGATGGAGAAGGAAAAGGAATTTTCCCCCAATGGTGATGTGACTTTTGAAAAGCTCTGAGATAATGCAGAGGTCAACTGCCCCAATGGTGGGGGACAGAAGACCAGCCCAAGACCTGGATCCTCAGGGCACCCTGTGCTGTTCTATGAGTTCCATTTCACTCTACAGGGACTGTAAGAGTCAACAGTTCTTGACCTCTTGTGGACATGGAGAGCACCCAACAAGCACAGGATGTGGGTGGGGAGAGCAAGGGCTGACAGGGAGCAGAGGTGGGCTCTTCATTTCCTGGACTTCTTGGGGCACTGGGACATGGTTCTTGTGGATTTCCAGCTAAGAGCTTGAGGAGGTGGCCACATGCATGTGAGGAGAATGAGCTGCATTCCCGCTGCTGAGCTCAGGGCCACACTAGTGCAGGACACTGGAGTGGGAGGGATACAAAATTAGGGGCAAGAGAGCTGGACAGGTGGTCAGCTTTGATTGGAGGCCTCCCCTGGGATGCATCCAAAACCCTGCCTGCTAACCCTGCACACTGCTAAGTTCTTGGCCCATCATAGTATCCAGTTGGCCCTGACTGCCTTAGAGATCATATAGCATCACCCCATTTCACAGAGGAGGAAAAAGGTCCAGGGATGGGGTGACTCTCCCAACCATATGGCTTGTTGGGAGTGGAGCTTGGATCACAGCACTAAACTGCCAAGCTCCCCAAGCCCATGATGAGCCTGAGGCTTCCCTGAGCCCCGGACAGCCTGCCCTTGCTGGCCCTGGATGGGGAACTGACTCTCTGCTGAGAGGAAGTTGGGTGGAGCCCTGATGTCCTGTCAGGAGGATCTCTGCTTTCCATCCCCCACCTCCCAGTCATGCCCCTGAACTGATGATGATACCTGTTCGCCACCCTCTTTTGGCAAAATTGATCATCATTCCCTGGAAGACATAGAGTGTACCTCCATCAAAAGGGGGCCCATAGCCATTGCTTTGTACATTGCCCCTGAGCCCTTTTTGTGTGGCATCACTGAAGGTCAGACCAGGAATAGACTCAGGCAGGCTTGTGGGAGCAAGAAGTGGCAACCGCGAGTGAAGCCCCAAAGCACACCCAGCCCAGCCATGGATGACAGTGGAGAGATGCCCCATGGACCACCCTGCACTTAAACTTCTGTGAGAAAGCCATAGTTTCCCAGCTCTCGTGAGACACAGTGAGTGTACCCACTGTTGAGCACTCAGGACATGGGGCAGCCTCTCCTCTCCAAGCCTCAGGGTCCCTTTCCCAGGCTGCCATGGACCCCAGGCTCACTTACATCCAGAAACTCCTGCATAGCAGAGTCCACCATCAAAAATTGAGTGAGGAATGTCATCAGCCATGGAATAGTGCTTTGGATGCCCTATGGCATTGGGTGGGTGGAGCTGAGCACAGGTACTCAGGTGCCCCCAAGACCCTGCCCTGAATACCCCACCATCTCAAACACCTATGACCACCCAGTGCAACCTGGGACACATGCAGGCACTCAGCACTCACTCCTAAGTAAACCTCACAGCCTCAAAATCCCCTAAACTCCCTTGCAGTCACCTCCCAGCACCAGCTTTTCTTCAATCTTAGGTTTGCCCTCCACCCCACCCAATCCATCCTGCCTCATCTCTTCCAGGCCCTTGCACTGACTTGTTGCCACTAGTCACTGAGGATTCCCAGACTTCATGTCCCTAAAAGTTCCAGGAGTGGACATTTAAGGTAGGCTCCCTAGGGTGAGGCCCAGGAAGGATGAGTTTGAGGATGGCCCCATCCTGAATTGGACCCTCCCTGGCCCTGAGCATTAGCCACACTCAACATTCCCTGCCATTGCTGCTGCTTCTGGGATCTTTTGGGGTTCATATCCAAGTTGGAAAACTCAGGAGCCCCCTCCTGCCAGGATTGAGCAGATTGAGATCACTGAGGACCTCCACCCTTCCCATTGTCCCTGGGCTCTTGGACACCTGGACAAGTGGGCAGGTGGAAATCTGCTGCCATGAGGACAAAGATCTGGCCCCTTATTGGGAGTCCAGAGTCCACAGTGGTGTAAGCTAGTTGCACAGATGCTCTGGCCATCCTGCTTTCCCACTTGGAGTCAATGGAATGCTCAACCACATTCCTTTTCTCCCTTCTACCCCACCACCTTGCCAAAATTGTGGCAACACTGGATAGTCATGCTACCTTTCTGTGGGAAGACACACAGGCCAAAGTAAGGATTCAATCGGGGTGTCAGAGGACAGGCTGCACCCTCTGGGTAGAGGCCTCATCTTCATTGACACCTCCCCAGAGCCCACCACCACTAACCGGAAACTTGTTCTCCCTGCCTCTGAGTGTGCATGTGTGGGGTCTCATGTCATCCCAGCAATGGAGCTTGAGGATGGGGGTGTCCTTGGAGGCCTAATTGAGTAGATTCTGCCTGCTCAGCCTACAGAAGTGGACAACCCAAAGGCTGCCAAAGTCCATATCAAAGATGTCCCTTCCCTGGGGTCTACTCAGGATATTCTGTATGCAGATACACCCCAACCTGAGATGTCATGGCTGTGACCACATGTCCCTGAAGGACTGGGCATTCAATTTTTCTTCATCTTTTATGTGGAAGCTTCTACTTTCAGTCAGGAGGGACCTACTATGGTTTCCTGTCTCCCAAACACTTCCCATAGCTCTCTTTGACACATATCATTGGTAATGAGGTACAGTTCTGAGATGGCCATGTGGATGGAGACTTCTCATCCTGCCAGTTCATCATCTTCTGGAACATTCCAGCCACCTCTATCACATCTGAGAACAATGGCCTTTGACCCTACAACTGCCCCCTCACCTGCCCATGAATGAAACAAGTCCCTCTTCACCTTCATCTATAATAGACCAGACAGGATGTTTGCAAAGAAACTCCCAGGCAAAAACTAACAAGCCCACCTCCTAATCCCTGAACCTCACCAGCTTCCTCTTTGCCTGGATGATCAGTTCACTGCCCTGTGAGGAGATATTCTCATTTCAGAAATTCTCAGATGGCATCTGAAATAGGTAGAAACTGTCTCCGGGGGAGGGCAAGAAAGGAGGAGAAAGGTGGGGTGTGTGTGAGGTTCTAGGAGCCCACCCACTTTGCTGTTGCTGCCTGGGACCAGGACTGCCTGGTGGGTGTTGCTGAAAATGGGCATCTCTGAGCACTGCAGTGCATCATGGGCTTGGGTGCTGAGCTCTCGCATGGGAACAGCGGAGACCTCTACTCCTATTTCATGAACAGCTGGTATTAACACATGTAGATTTCAACTGGACAGGGTGTGTTGCTGAAAAACACATTGGACATGCTCCCATTATCTCAACTCTGTGACTGAGCAGGGATCAGTATTGAGGAAGAACAGCTGACCTCAGGTCATGTGGAGAACCTGGAGCCCCAGCCCACCCAGCCCCTCCTCTGGAGCCACTGCCTCCCAGGCTCCCTGTGGGGCAGTGCCCAGCCTTCCGTGGCATCACTGGTACTGCCTGGCATTCTATACAGAGAGGCCTGTCCACATAGAGACATCCTCCCATGTCTCCTGGCCAGTCGTGATTTTCAGCAGAGAGGATGGCATAGAATGAGAAGTTCTTGAAGACTAAGCCCTCCCGGAGAGGGAGGAAGAATGAACCATGAGGTATGGTCTGAGTGCCCCCTGCATCATCTTCAGCCCCCTCAGCTGACATCTCCCCCCTTGGATGAGAGACTCCCAGGGAGTCCCTGTGGTCACACCATGTCCCAGGAGAGGGACCCCATACAATCTGAGGAGCCTGGATGGGATGTGAGGATATGAAGGGCTGTGCTACAGGTCAGGCAGGGCCTGGAGGTTGAGAGATAACAAGAGCACAGAAGGCCTCTAGTACTCTAGAGGGCCCCTGAGTGCACCCTGGGCATGTGGTCTAGTGCATCACCACCCTGGCCCTGGCTGTGGCCTTTATTCTGTGGTTCCCAGGGCAGGTGGCAATGACATCCTTTGTTACTAGGTTGATCTTGGTGATGATGGCATGGATGGTGGGTGCCATTTGTTCCTTGCCCTTCTTGTCATGGTAGGACCAGATGGAGCCCAGAGAGTGACAGAGCACCACCTTCTCAAATAGCCCCTGGGGATGAGTGGAGTGCAGCCAGCCACACTCATGTATCTCAGATCCCACAGTCCCTCATATCAGGGTTATCATTACAGCAGGACATGTGGCAGGTACAGCCAGTGTCCTAAATCTACTCTCTAGAAGGGCAAGTGTGTGCTTGGGTTCAATAAACTCGCCCAGGTTACAATGCTGGCAGTGGACCAGGGACTTGGCCCAGATCATAAGGTTCTGAATCAGGGATGGAAAGGCTTGGGTGGCAGATCCTGGAAGGAAAGTCATCCGAGCTCCACCCTGCTGAGCCTGGGCTCACCACATCCATCAGTGTCAACTGCTCTGCCACCAGCTCAGGAGAGAAAGCCAGGAGGTCAGCCATTCCTCAAACAGATCATTCCTGAAATCTCTTGCCAAGGCAGCCTGCCCTGGTGCTAATCTGAGTTCTGTCTGAGGCTATGGTGCTGGTGCCACACTTCCCTCCCTCTTGAGGGCGTTGCACCTGAAGGTGACATACCTGACTAGCTCCAGAAGTGGCACTGCAGTGACCTTTGCATATGGCACTGAATGTAGCGATGGAACCACCTCCTGCACAGTAAGTGCTGACACCGATGGTGATGTGGCTGTCACCAGGCTCGCAGCAGGTGTTAAACCTAAGGATGGACCCGGGTTTTCCTCCAGAGGGGGCACAGGCACTACCTCCATAGGTAGCAATGGAGGTGGTACTAAGGCATCTTCAAGCTCTAAAGCCAGTGTTTTTGCTGCTGAGGGAGCAGGCTGAACCTCTAGTGGGAGGTCCAGTTACGTGTACCAGCAGCAAGGTAGGTGGAGCTGGACTTGCTTCTAGCCCTGGAATTCATGCTCCTGATTGTGATGTAGCTGCCTCCAGCTCTTGAACAGTTGCTCCTGCTGATGAAGTAGGATGGTCAAGCCTGGGATAGAGGCTGGGCCCTATATCTGTGGCTGGCATTTGTGGTGGTATTAGAGCCACCTTAGCTCGGGAGCTAGCTCCAGAGCACATAATGTGTGAGACTCTATTTCCAGTGCAGGCTCTGGTGCAACCTGGCAGCTGGCAGTTCAGGTGGTGATGGCATTAACTCAGGCCATGGAGCTGCCCCTGTTTCTGCCACACACGGTGGAACAGGTGCTATAAGTCACACTGGAGGCATTTACTGCCATGGTGATGAAAAATGAGCTGGACAAATGGCAGTTTCCCCACCATGAATGACTCCAAGTGTCTTCCCAATACAGAGAAATTCCATTACCTCTAGTGGAAGATTCAGCTTATAAACATGTTTCCAGACTATAGGCACCCAGGTCGCGTGTCTAGGGCTCTTCTTTGATCCCAGCCCGAGGGCAACCTCTGCTAGTTCTGGCTTTAGTGGTGTAATCCCGACACCTACACACAAGCTTATGTGCCCCCACTCCAAGGCCCCCTCACCCTCTGGGTCTGCCTCAGTGCCCCATCTGTCCAAGCAGAACCATGGCACCGTGTTCCAGAGCAGAGCCAGGCAGATACCTGTGTATGGGCATCAGCAGACATCAGCAGTTTGATTCAGGGAAAGTATGGAAGCTGCAGGAAATCCTCAGAGTACTAGTTCATCAAGGTGCACAGCTAGGAGCAGAGCGTGCTCAAAGCAGGTGGGAGTCACACAGTCAGACCCTGTTCTTTCCCTCCACAATGCACCCTGTCACCCTTCCACTGAACAAAAAGTCCGTAAGGACTCACAAAGTTCTGACCGGTTTGTTCATAACCTTGTATGGCACATAGTAGAAGCTTCATCACTATGGGAATAATGAGGTGTCAGGGCCCATCCTTCTGCCCCAGGCCCTCACAGCCCCCACCCAGTAGCCTTGGCTGATGAGCTGCCTGATCATCTGCAGATGATCCCTGCCATCCCTGCTGAGGCACACCGGACTGACATCCATGGCAGATTTGAAGCAGGCTGCTCACCACCTCCTTTTGGGGGTCTGCATGTGTAGTGTTTGTGGTCCTGGGGCCTTTGAGGGGGCAGAGGTGTGGGAGGGATCTTTCACAAACTGAGCCCCCTGCTGTCCTCTGCAGACAGTGACACAGGACCCTGTACTCAGCTTATTGCTCCTTTCCAAGGGGAGGGGGAAATCCTCTGGTTCAGCCTTCCAGGAGTCATAGGATGTGTGGGCCCAGACCCTTCCCAGCCATACCCTGCCACCCACCACCCAATTCCCCACACTGGGGTATGGAGAGGAGAGACCCCCACCCTCACCCGAAGTGTAGTCACCTTTTCATTTCAAGGCATCTGCCAGGCCCACCCCTGCCACAGAAGTCACAGTCATATCTTGGGGAGATTGTGAGGTTGTCACACCTGCTTGCTGAGTGTACCCCCTGCTGAAAATGCTTTGTCCCATTGCCTGTGGCCCCCACTCCAAAGCAACCCAGAAGGCAAGGACTGTTGTCTGCTTTGTTAGTGTATGAGGCTACATACCTAAGGAAGTGCATACACCAAGTAGACACTTCTTGTCTACCAGGTGAAGAATGAGCACTAAGCAGCACCTTCTCAGACATGGTGTGGGACTGGACCCCTCTGGTGGGCAATACTGATCCTTGCTCTGACCACACCAAGATCAGAGTTCTGGAAAGGGCTTGCAGACCTCCTTAATAAATGAGAAAACTGGGTCAGTATGGGTGACACCAAGAGCCTCTTCATGGGAAAAGGAAAATCCTG
Source organism: Dasypus novemcinctus (assembly GCF_030445035.2). NCBI lineage: Eukaryota > Metazoa > Chordata > Mammalia > Cingulata > Dasypodidae > Dasypus > Dasypus novemcinctus. The sequence goes on from NC_080689.1 coordinate 100,505,277, forward strand.
CCCAGGGGCAGCCCTGCCCCTTCAGCTGCCCTGTCCATGAGCCAGGCTCGGGGCAGCCCTTTGATGGATATTCCCAGTGATTCCAATAATCAAACTTATGGGTTGGTCTTCATTGCTGTCTCAGTCACATGACAATCTCTCTCTCTCTGTCTCAAGTTTCTCCTGTTTTGTGGTCTGAGATCCTTTGCCTATAAGGCCCATCTCATTTCAATTGAACTCATCTAAATAGGATTTTTAAAGACCTTACTCACAAATGAGTCCACACCTTAAGTATTCAGTAAACCTTCCAAAGGTCCTATTAGTAAATGCAGTCACACCATAGGAATGGTGATTCTTTTGTAGCATTCATGCTCCAATCCAAAACAGACCCTTGCCCCAGGAAAATCCAGTCACAGCAAATGGTTCTCTGGGTGATCATGAAGCCAACACTCTCACACCTGTCTCTTCCAATTTCCTATCCCCATGTTAAAAGCATAGATTCCCAGGTTCCACCTCATACTTCTCAGGGCTTGAGCCCTGACACCTATCATTTTAAACTTGGGGCATGTTCTATGTGCACCAGGGACTCTTCAGGAAACCCTGCACAAGGACATACAAGGACTTGTGCCCCTCCAGCCCCAGCTCTATCCTCCAGCCCTGCCAAGGCAGACGGTGGGAAATAACTTACATGTGGTTGTGGGGAAGATGCAGAGGGAGTGATGAAGAGGGAGAGGTACTCAAGCCACTGAACAGGAGTGAGAAAGAGCTGGATATGGAGAACTTTGAGTCCATTAACTCAAGGCTGGGGCAATCCCAACCAGAAGAGGCTTGTGTCCATGGCTAGTGAAGAACTGAGGGCAAGCACTGCCACCCTAGTGTCAGTTCAGGAGCCAGAAAGACCTGGCATAGCACTCTCTGAGAGCTTGAATCACAGCAATGGAAGTAGCTGTGTCCAGCCTTGATTGTGACATGCATGATCTTTGATGCTTCCCTCCATCCATGGGTCTATGGGACATTCCTGAAGGAAGGATGTCCTGGTTTAGTGCATCTATAATCCAGGCCATGGTCCAGCAGGGAGAGCCTGTTGTCACCTTCACTCTGTGACTGAGACTACAAAAGTTCAAGTTGAAGATGCTGCAGCTAGGAAAGAGGCTGGTCTTAGTTTGGGTTTCCTTATGCATGGGCATGGACACCATGAGGATCCTGGTCCATGATTGTCGATGGACAAAGACTGACTGATCTTTGTTTGCATAACTTCTAATTGGGGTTTCTTTGGCAAAGACCAGTGTTCAGCTGGAATTGTCCTCCTTTAGTCAATTTTGCCAAATAGAATTGATGCCTCAGTGGGGGAGTTGGAGCCAGAGAAGAGTTTCCTGTTGCCTTGGGGAATGGAGATATTGTGGTACCATCATTTCATTGTCCATACATTGATTTAGTGCTCATCACTGAAAATGCAGGGATGGTGTGAGCAGCCTGATGCACTCGCCTTCAGTTGAGTGGCTGAGAGTACCAATTTACTCAAAGCGGTGACCCCAATGAGATTGCAGCCCTGGAGTTCGTCCTCTCTTTTCAAATAGAGAAGTTTCTGAAGTTCCCTGTTAACTGGAACAGGAGAAAAAGGAAAAAATCCACCTGCCTCTAAGAGAAGCCCTGGCCCAGGAATCTTCCCAGGCTGCACTCCACCAGGGAAGGGAATGAAGCTGCCTTTGGCTCAGGACCCTAGGAGAACACCTGGAAGTTTCTGCCTGTGTAGGCAACCCTATGGGAGTGTGTTGAGCCCTCACTTGGAGGCCACAATCCTGCCTTACCCTCAGGACTCTGCACCCTGGAACCCTGGGCCAATCCCTCCCTCTCTCCTGGCTTAGTTTCCCAGTACTACACTGACTAGCTGGACATAAACTGTGTAAATGTGATCTCAGAGAACACATGCCAGGTTGCCTTAGCTGGATGGGGTGTGGCATATGGCTGGGAGAGTACAGGACAGAGCACTCCTCTAGGACGCTGCCCACAGCCTCAGGCTTGGCCACTCCTTTCCTGCCCAGGGCTCTCTTCACAGCTCCCATGTGATGACCTGGTGGTGGGCTCCAGGCATGCCCCTCGTCCTGCAACCACCCCGGATCAGGGCTCATTTCACCAACCCTTACATGGCAGCCTCACCCACAGATGTATCTCCATTGTCACTGCAGTGCCATGCTGCTGAATGTTCCCACCTTGCTGCCAGGTTCAACTTCTGTTCTGAAGCTTAGGTAGGAGTGGGTGGGGATAGTCTCTAGCAAGACCAAGTCCCACTCAGGCACCTAAAGTGTGAATGGTGTGTTCCAGATCTCTGCTCCTATGTCAGAAACAGAGAGCCCATGTACTCACAGACCCTCGGTAACTAGGTCGACAAGGGGATTCTGTGAGCAGAGAGTTAGAGTGTGGGCAGATGGAAAGGCAGGAGCCCCTCCTCTTTCTCCTCTGCCCCCTGTCCCTGTGTTTACAGACAGGGTCCCTAACTGGGCTGGAAATGCTCCTCATAGCTGGTGTGTGAGAGGCCGTGAGGGAGTCCAGGAAAGTGGGCCACCACCAGGGCTGAGGGAGTGCTGGGGACAATCACTGCTGCTGAGTGGCCCCCAGCAGTAAGTGATGCTTGTCATTTTATAGATGAGCATCCAGCACCAGCAGCTCTGAGAGACCAGGAGAGCTAGCAACTATGTTATTTACAGAGAAAATGCATTCAAGACCAGTGTTTCCTTTTAAAATGTTAGACTAGAGTTTTACTTCCCTGATCCCCTAGACTGAAGTGGCCCCTCAGCCCCCAGCTGGGGCAGGCAGGAGGCTGGTGGAGGGTCCTGGGCTCTGTGCTGACCCAGAGGTCCTAAGGGCCTCCATGACCACACAGTGTCTGAGCCCAGCAAGTATTCACACCTTGGCCCAATTTTCCTCCCATCTTCCTGGCCTACAGCCGGCTACAAGGAATCACTGGCTGCAATTCCTGCTTCAGCCTCAGGGGGGTGAGGACCCAGCTCAGCTTCTCCTGTCCTCAGGCTTCCTGCTCAGCAGGATGGATCCTTCTGCCCTATTTCACCCCTCACAGGTCCCAGTTCCAGTTTGACAGAGGAGGTCTCAGAACCCATTTCTAGAAATGGTGGGGTAAGTATCACTTCCCAGGGCTCAGGGCCTGGAGAGGGGAGCAGGCTACTGACAAGAACACAGCTCCCCTTATTGTGCACAAACCTACCATGTGTGCACATGTGGGTAATTTTCTCTCCTTTGTGATCAGAAGTAGGCCAGGTGCTCAAGACCCTGAACTTAGGGCTGTGGGCCAAGAAACCAGTCTCAGGGTTTGTGCTGCTCTTCTGGATTCTCTTCCTTTCCCACTTTCTAGAATACTGCGTTGGCCCCAGAGTCTCCAAAGGAGATAAGGAGGTTTTCTGTATAGTTCACTGTCATAAGGCAGTGTGTGCAGCATATTTGGTGCTGGTGTCCACTAGACATGGTGCTTCTGGAGGGGCAGTCACCCCCTGATGGTGAGAGGATGTCCTTCATGGTGATATCCTCTGCTTGGACTATGCCCATGGACTGAGGTGAAAATCTCTTTCAATGTTACCTCAATGCTGTTAGCTCTGAGCTTGGTCTCCCAATGCCTGGGTCATGCCCAAGGATGGGTACACAGGGAGATGGAGCAGACAGGGAGAAGGAGCTGTGGGCACTGAGGCCTACCTTGGGCAACATGGTTGGTGGACAGGGTGTCAGGCCCCCTTGGGCCAGTGGCTTCAGACCTTCATGCTGGGAATATGGTGACCATGCCTAGCCCTCCACCCACCCACTCCCACAATCCTCTGAGATGATTTGCACCAGCTGGCAGTCCATAGGCTGGTCTAAACACAGGTTATGCTCTTTCAGGGCCTTATGTATCATGGACAGAGCCCAATCTTGGCCGGTCACCTGCGGTGGGGCAACAACAACCCTTATCTTGTGGCCCCTGGGGTGGCGATGTACACTCCACCTCTGCATGTAGCAGAGCTCCAAAATGTATTCACCAAATACAATAAATGCGCCATAATGATGAAAGAGGTTATTGATGTGGGAGGACTGAGGAGTTGTTGTGTGGGTTATATGGGACCCTTATATATTTTTCAATGTAACATTTTTTATTATCTATGTACCTTTAAGAAAAAGACAAAAATTTAAAAATTAAAAAAAAATAATTACAAGTGAAAAATAAGAGCAAAATGATGGCACCAGGTGGCACTGCTGGACAAGAATGGTTCCAATCTCATAATTCCTGAAGTACAGGCAACTGGGAGTTGCTGAGGTCAGAGAGAGAGAGGAAGAGGTGTGATAGGGGCTTTTTTAGGATGTCGAGTTGACCTGAATGATATTGCAGGGGCAGATGCAGGACATTGTTTATCCTGACATAAGCCACTGAATGGACTGGGGGACAGTGTGAACTACAATGGAAACTAAGGTCCATGGGGGCTGGCAGTGCTCCAGGGTGTATTTCCCAAATGCAAAGAATTTGTCTCACTGAGGAAAGGGGATGTTGATGTGGGAGGAGTGGGAGTGGGATGGGTAGGTGGGTGGAGATTGGGGTATCTGGGAACCTCATGTTTTTTATCATAAAGTTTTGTGAGATCTATTTATCTTTTAAAGAAAAGAGAAGAAAAATTAAAAAAATAAATAAATAGAGGAAAAAGGAAATGGACAGGCTTCAGGGTATGGGTCCTGGAATCTGCTCCAAACAGCACAGCCACCAGATTCTATGTGGAGACTCCTCGGCTCAAGGCTGCACCTACAGGGGCCTCCCTGTCTTCTCTTGCAACCCTGAGAGACTCCATGAAATGAGGGCACTTTTCCAATCATCCCTAATCCCATTTTCTACAAGAACTTGCACCTCTGTCTTGAGGGTGTTTCCAAGTGAGGGTCCAACCCCTGCCCTACAGGCTGAACCATGCCCCTGGGTCCTCAGCCTGGACAACTGTTATGGGATTCCAGGGCCCTGGGGACAATAGTTGACAATGCAGCAATGGGTGGGGATTGTGGACTGACTTTGGGGCCTTTCTCTTTCCCTCTTGTCTCCCAATCACCAAAGATGGTTTGCTCTTGGGAGGGCCCTTGCCCTGCCCCTGCCCCTCCAGGACACCTCTAGGTAACAATGAACACCCAGGCAGAGCCCACAACCTCCAGTCCAATCCCAGATATCTGAGAGGAGGATAGATGACTATGGCCCTGGACTTCAGGATGTAGCTGTGGTCAGCAAGGTCTAAACCACAACAGCCTTGACCATGAGGGCACAAGTGTGGGCAGGGCTCAGATCAAGGGTCAATCAGTGACAGTTTAGTACAAGCATCCCAGATCCTGCCAACAAGAGAATTGCAGCACAGACAGCTGTGCATCCTGGCAGCTCTGCAGCCTCTGTGCTGTGGGACAGGTTTGGCTCCAACTGCATATCCACTCAGGATCTGGGCCCTACTCATGCCTTCATGGCCACCATCCTGGGGCAGACCCCACCCTCCCCTCTGGGTCATGGCAGCAGCCCTTACTGTCCATGGTTCATAGAGGGTCCAGGGTTCAATCCCCAGGGTCTCCTGACCCATGTCATAAACTTGCTGCATGCAAGGAGTGCCGTGCCATGCAGGGGCACCCTCACATAAGGGAGACCCACACACAAGGTGTGCACCCTGCAAGGAGAGCCACCACACATGAAAAAAAGTGCAGCCTGCACAGGAGTGACACTGCACACACTGAGAGCTGATGCAGCAAGATGACATAACAAAAAAGAGACTCAGATTCCCAGGGCCGCCTGATAATGCAAGCAGATGCAGAAGAACACACAATGAATGGACGCAGAGAGTAGACAACAGAGGGGAAGGGGAGAGAAATAAATAAAACAAATCTTTAAAAAAGCCAAAAAGCAAAACTGAGTGAGGAACGTCCCCAGCTTTGGTGGGTGGGGTTGAGCACAGGTACTCAGGTGTCCCCAAGAATCCACCTTGAATACCCAACCATCTCAGACACCTAAGACCTCCCAGCATCACCCTGGGACAAAATTGGACACTCAGCTGTCATCCCTCTGTAAACTTTCCAGCCGCCAAGTCCCCTAAACTTCCTTGCAGTCACCTCACATCACCAGCTTTTCTTCAATCACAAGATTACCCCCCACCAAACCCAATCCACCCTGCATCATCTCTTCCAGGCTCTTGCTGCCACTAGATCCCAAGGATTCCCAGGGCTCAAGACCCTAAATGTTCCAGGGGAGGGGAGTTTGAAGGGAGGCTTCCCAGGCTCAGAGGCCAAGGAAGGATGGGTTTGAGGAGGGTCCCATCCTGACTTGGAGGCCACCTGGCCTTGGCTCTGGCATTAGACATATTCAGCCACTACTACTATTGCTGCTTCTTTTGGCCTCTTTGGGGTTTGTGACCAAAGTGGAAAACTTGGGGGTCCCCTCTTGTCCAGATTGAGCAGGTTGAGGTCAACGAAGCCCTCCACCCCTCCCATTGTCCCTGGGGTCTTGGACACCTGGACTAAATGAACAGGTGGAAATCTGCTGCCACTATATATCAGAGGTGCCCTGGGGGCCTTGTGCAAGAGGCCTGGACCCCCTGAGTCTCTTTGTATATCTGTGACATGAGGACAAAGATCTGACCTCTTACTGGCAGTCCAGAGTCAGTGGTGCAGGCTAGTGGCATGGACGCCTTGGCCCTCCTGGTCTCCCACAGGAGTCAATGGAATGCTCAGCCATGTTCCTTTTCTCACATGAAACCTGCCAACTCTTCATGAGGGTGGCAAAACTGGATGTTCGTGTTTCCATTCTGTGGGAGGACACACAGACCCAAAGTAAGGATTCACTCAGGGCATCAGAAGACATGCAGCTCCCTCCAGGTGGAAGCCTCCTCTGCACTGACCTTGCCCCACAGCCCATCACCACTAAAGGGTGTCTGTTTCTCCCAGCCTCTGAGTGTATATGTGTGTGGGGCCTTGTGTGGTCCCAGCAATGTAACTCAGGAATGGGGTGTCCCTGGAGGCTTAGTTGAGCAGATCCTGGCTGCCCCAGCTCACATGTGTGGACAACCCAAAGACTGCCCAAGGCCATACCAAAGGTGTCCCCTCCCAGGGGTCCACTCAGGATATTCTGCCTGCAGATACACCCCACCCTGAGGTGTCATGGCTGGGACCACATGTCCCTGCAGGACAGTACATTGAATTTTTCTTCAGCTTTTATGTGAAATCTTCTACTTTTGATCAGGAGGGCCCCACCGTGGTTTTGTGTCTCCCAAATACTTCTCATAGCTCTCTGACACATACCATTGGTAACGAGGTGCAGTTCTGAGACCCCCATATGGATGGAGACCTCAAATCCTGCCATTTCATCATCTCCTGGAAGATCCCAGCCACCTCCACTGCATTTAAGAACCATGGCCTATGGAGCTACATCTGCCCACCAACTGCCAATGAATGAAACAGGTCCCTCTTCATCTTCATCCCAAATAGGCCAAACAGAATGTTTGCAATTAAACTGCCAGGGAAAAACAAACAAACCCATTTCCTGAGTCCTAACTACCCAAGCTTGCTCTTTAACTGGATGATCAGTTTGCTGCCCTGTGAGACGTTGTTCCCTTTTGAGGAACTCTCAGATGGCATCTGAAAGAAGTGGAAGATGTCCCTGGGGGAGGGCAAGAAGGAAGGGGAAAGGTAGGGGTGTTTGGAAGTGACTAGGAGCACATCCACTTTCCTTTTGTGGCTTGGGACCAGAATTGCCTGGGTGGGTGGAGGTGAAACTGGGCAGCTCTGAGCCCTGCTGGACATCGTGGACTTGGGAGCTGACCTCTAAGCTCAGCATAGCAGAGATCCCCACTCCTATTTCATGAGCTGCTGGTGTTAATATGTGCAGATTTCAACTACACAGAGTGTGTTGCTGAAAAGCACACAATGGACATGTTCCCATTTTACTCAACTCTGTGGCTGAATGAGCAGGGATCTGTGTTGAGGCAGAAGAGCTGACCTGAGGACTTGTGGAGCCCCAGCCTACACAGTCCCTCCTGAGGAGACCCTGCCTCCCAGGCTCCCTGTGGAGTGATGTCCAGCCTCACAAGGGGGCCCTTGGTCCTGACTGACTTTCTGTGGAGGGAGACCGGTCAACCTGGAAGCTTCCTCCCACATCTCCTACAGATGGCCAATCATGAGGCTTTCAGAGCAGAGAGCATGTCATAGAATGAGAAGTTCTTGAAGATTACATCCTCCTGGAGAGGGAGAAAGAATGAGAAATGAGGTGTGGTCTGAGTGTCCCCTGTTCCAGCTTTAGCACCCTCAGCTGGCATCTCCCCCCTTGGATGAGAGGCCCCCAGGGAGTCCCTGAAGGCACACCTTGCACCAAGAGAGGGACCTACACTCAATCTGAGGGAGGAGCCTGTTTGGGATGTGAGGAGATGGAGGGCTGTGATACAGACTGTGGCAGGGCCTGGAGACTGAGAGAAGACAAGAGCACAGAGCATCTCCAGAACTCCAGAGAGGGCCCCTGAGTTCACCCTAGGCAGGTCAATCCAGTGCACCACCACCCTGGCCCTGGCCATGGCCTTCATGGTGTGGTCCTTGAGGTAGCTGACAATGATGCATTTGGTCACAAGTTTGAACTTGGTGATGATGGCGTAGATGGCGGGAGCCATGTTTTCCTTGCCCTTCTTGTCTCACTGGGACCAGACGGAGTCCAGACAGTGATAGAGTACCACTTTCTTGAACAGTTCCTGGGAAGGAGGGGAACATGGCCAGCCACACCCAGCTAACTCAGATCCTGCAGTCCCTCAGGATGCTGGCCAGGGTCATTGTCACAATGGTGCTTGGGACAGGTACAGCTACTGCCCTATATCTACTCACTAGAGGGGGAATTGTGGGCTTGGGGTCAATAAACTCGCCCAGGTTACAATGCTTGCAATGGAGCAGGGTCTTGACCCAGATCATAGGATTCTGGATCAAGGATGTAAAGTCTGGGGAGGCAGAACATGGGAGAAAGATTCTCCCAGCTCCACGCTCCTGAGCTGAGCTGCTCACCGCATCCATCCTTGTTAACTACTCAGACACCAGCTCAGGAGAGAAAGCCAGGTCAGCCTCTCCTCACACAGACCATTCTGAGAGATCTCAGAAGGGCATTAAGGATCTGTGGGGCAGCCCACCCTGGTACTGATCTGAGCTCTTTCCTGGGTTTGGTGCTGGTGCCACACTTGCCTCCCTCTCCAGAGCCATTGCTCTGAAGGTGACTTAACTGATTGTAGTTCCAGAATGAGCACTCCAGTGACCTATAAAGATGGCAGTGAAGGTAGCAGTGGGACCACCTCCTACTCAGGAAGTGCTGACCAGTGTCTCCAAGCTGGCAGCAGGTGTTATACCTGAGGGTGGAGCCAGGTCTACCTCCAGAAGGGGCATTGTTGCTACCTCCATAGGTGGCAAGGGAGGTTGTACCAAGGCACCTTCAAGTTCTAAAACCAGTGCTTCTGCTGCTGAAGGAGCAGGCTCTACCTCTAGAGAGGCAGTGCTGTTAAGTGTAGAGGCAGCAAGTCAGGTGAAGGTGGACTTGCTTCCAGCTCTGTAACTTGTTCTCCTGATTGTGATGTAGCTGCCTTCAGCTCCTTAAGAGGTGCTCCAGCTGATGACATAGGACAATCTATCTCCAGGGAGGGCATGGGCCTTATCTCTGTGGGTGGCTGTTGTGGTGGTGTTAAAGACACCTTCAACTCAGGAGCTGGCTCCAGAGCACACAGTGTGTCAAACTCTATTTTCAGAAAAGGCACTGGTACAACATGGAAATGGGCAGTAAAGGCAGTGATGGAACTGACTCAGGCCCTGGTACTGCTCTGGTGTCTGCCACACACCTTGGAACTTGTGCTATAGGTTGCACTGGAGGTATTTGCTGCCCTGTGGGATGAGGATGACAAAAGAGCTGGACAAGAGGCAGTTTCCCCACCATGAATGGCTCTGAGTGTCTTTCCAATACAGAGAAGATCCCAATACCTCTAGCAGAAGATCCAGCCCATAAAAGTGTTCCCAGCCTACAGGCACCCAAGTCATATCTCGGGCTCTTCTATGATCCCAGTCCAAGGGCAACCTCTGCTAGTTCCAGCCTCTGTGGTGCAATCCTGGCCCCCACCCCGCAAGCTCATGTGCCCTACCCTGAGACCTCCTCACCCTCTGGGTCTGCCTCAGTGGGCTCTGGGTGGCTCATCTATGAAAGAACCATGGCACAGTGCTCCAGAGCAGAGCCAGTCAGTTACATGGGCATTGGCCACCAGCAGCTTGAGGCACAAAATTCTGAAGGCTGCAGGAAATCTTCGGAGCACTGGTCCATCCAGGTGCCCTGCTGGGAGCAGATGGTGCTGAGGGCAGGTGGGGGCTACATAATCAGACTCTGACCTTTCCCTCCACAACACACACAGGGACCCTCCCAGTGAACATAAAGTCCATAAGGACTGGCAAAAATTCCAACTGTTCTGTTCATTGCCTGGTGTTGACACACAGTAGAAGCTTCTGTGTGAGTAATGAGGGGTCAGGGCCTCCTGTGCCAGTCCCTCATGGCCCCCTGCCAGTACACTTGGCCCAAAGAGCTGCCTCATCTTTTGCCATGTGTTGTTTGTGTCTCCCCTTCCCACTGACACCGGTCTTGCCATGACTTGGATGCATCCATCCCTGCCAACCCTGCAGGAGGCAGACAGGACTGAGGTTCACAGCAGATTTATTTTTATTTTTTTTTATTTTTTATTTTTTTTATTGATTTTGTAAAAATATTACATTAAAAAATATGAGGTCCCATTCGACCCCACCACCCCCACCGCACCCCTCCCCCCCCAACAACACTCACTCCCATCATCATGACACATCCATTGCATTTGGTAAGTACATCTCTGGGTGTCTCTGCACCTCATGGTCATTGGTCCACATCATGGCCCACACTCTCCCCCATTCCATCCAGTGAGCCCTGGGAGGATTAACAATGTCCGGTGATTGCCCCTGAAGCACCATCCAGGGCAACTCCAAGTCCCAAAGGCGCCTCCACATCTCATCTCTTCCTGCCATTCCCCATACCCATCAGCCACCATGTCCACTTTTCCCACTCCAAAGCCACCTTTTCTCTGAGGTCCTTGGATTGGTTGTGTCCGTTGCACCTCTATGTCAAGAGGAGGCTCAGATTCCACATGGTTACTGGATGCAATCCTCCTGCTTTCAGTTGTAGGCATTCTAGGCTCCATGGTGTGGTGGTTGTCCTTCTTCAACTCCATCTTAGCTGAGTGAGGTGAGTCCAATAAATCAGATTGTAGGAGCTGGAGTCTGTTGAGACTCAGGGCCTGGTTATCATATTGTCAGTAAAAAGAAGCAGGCTGCTCACCACCTCCTGTTGGGGGTCTGCATGAGGTGGTGTTGGTGGCCTGGGGACTTTGAGGTTCCAAAGGAGGGGGAAGGTTCTCTCATGGACTGAGTCCCCTGGTGTCCTCTGCAGACAGTGCCTAGCATCTTTACTCCTCTACAAGGGGAGGGGGATGCCCTCTGGTTTGGCCTTCCAGGGGTCTCAGGATGTGTGGGCCCAGATCCGGCCCAGCTGTACCCTGTCACCCACCACCTGACTCCCCATGATGCTTTCTGGAGAGGAGAGACGCCCACCCTCACCCACAGTGTGCTCACATTTTCATTTCAAGGCATCCACCAGACCTACCCCTTCCATGGAAGTCATGTCCATATCTAGGTGAGACAGTGAGGGTGTCACAGCTTCTTCCTGAGTGTGCCCTCTGCTGAAGATACTGCATCCTATTGCCTGCAGCCCCCACTCTAAAGGAACCCAGAAGGCAGGGATTGTTGTCTGCTTTGGTCACTGTATGAAGCTACGAGCCTAAGGAAGTGCATGCACCATGTTTACCAGGTAAAGGATGAGCCCTAAATCGCACCTTCTCAGATATGGGGTGGGTCTGGACCCCTCTGGCAGGCAACACTAATCCATGCTCTGATCATACCAAGGTCCGAGGTCCGGAAAGGGCATGCAGACCTCCTTAAGAAATGAGAAACCTGGTTCAGTAGGGGCTGATGCCAAGAGCCTCCTCACTGGGCAGAGGAAAATCCTGCCCAGGACCAGACCTGTCCCTCCAGCCACCCTGTCCATGAGCCAGGCTCAGGGCAGCCCTTCCTATTGATCCCCCCAGTCAGTCCTATATTCAAACTCATGGGTTGGTCCTTGAAGCACCATCTTCCCAAGGAGGAAACTGAGGCCAGGAGTCCAATAGAATTTCTGAGCCTCAAGCACATTGGGGCAGATCAGTCCAGGTGATGGGATGGGGTGGGCATTCACTGGTAGAGCACTTGTCCAGTCATGCTTAGTGGAGGTGCATGCTTAGGTGTCAATTGCAACTGAAACAAGAGGAACTCTGTCTCTCCCCATCAGCTGAGTCCCTCAGCCTTGGTGGATGAGCCACATGGTGGTGGCTGTGGGGGTGGTGCTGCAGCCCCACCTTCCCAACAGCCACCGTGTTCACTTGGCACCACTGCCCACCTGCCTCCAAGCCCTACTGTTCCTGAAACCTGCCTCCTCAGGGCACCAAACCTCCAACTCTCTCCCTCAGACAGGCCTTGTCTCAGGGCCCTGATGCCCAAGCTGCCCTGAGGAGGTGGAGGTCAGGGAGGAGCCTGGGGCTAAGGAGTACAATAAGGACAAGGAGAGGTATGGAGGATCCACCCTGTGAGGCAGGAGGCCTGGAGACACACCTTGGGCTGGCCTGCGTCTCAGGGTAGATTCTGCAGGAGAAATGGGGGCAGCTCTGTCCCAATCAGCCCTTAATCACTTGAGGTGGTAGGGCAGCATCACAGTGGCTTCCCATAATTCCCTCTGGCCACAAGACTCACCAGCACCTGCAGCCACTGGGCAGTAATCCTCTCTCCCTCTGACACAGTAGTTGTCCCCATCCCTCAGCCCACCAATAGACACCGTGGTTGCGAACTCCCAGCAGGTCAGCGGCTGCATGACCTGTGTTCCTCACTGTTCAGCCCTTCTGCCCCAAGTCCCAGGCCTTCCGATGGGCTCCATCCAAGCTCATACATGCTGTGACTACTTCGGACTGGCTCTTCCCCACAGCCCTAGAACAAGGGAGGCCTGGGCAGATGGAGGGGAAGTAATGAGAAGACGTTGAAGAAGAGTCACTGCCTGCAAAGTCCTGGATGCAGCCCAGGAGGGACTTGCCAACATGGTGCAGGACCACCTGCCCTAGATTTACCCAGCCAGGTGTGTGCTGGAGAGGAGGAATCTCCTCCAAGCCTGGACAGCCTTCTCACCACTTTCTGCAGGGTCTACTGCATCCCAGAGGCCTGAAAATGTGCAGAGTTTACATGCACCCAGCCCATTCCCCATTCACAGCAGTTTCAAGATCTGAGGAGCTGAAATGAGCCATTTCATGTACTTCTAGAAGGGCACTGATACCACAGCTTTCTGTCAGGAAGAGCTAATGATCAGGAGACCCTCCTAGCTAAGCCTCCCCACCTGCCAAGGGCTGGTGACAGTTCCCGAGGGTACATTGAAAATGTAACACAGGCTAGTGCCAGAAAAGGCCTCCACCTGCATCACCTGTTACCTGTATCTTGTCCAGGTGACTGGGTCAGGACTTTAACAGCTTCAAAAAGTAATCCACCTAGCAATCCCAGGAATTCCCCAGAGGCAAACCTGGATGACTTGTCCTGGTCTCTGGGTCTGTTGGCACCAACATGAGGCACTGACAGGATTTGAAATTTTTCCAAGGTGTTTATAAAACCAAGGAGCAATAACCAGTATTCAAACAAGATCTGTGGTCCATCTTGGGGAAGAACAAACCAGAGTCAATCATTTTCCATCAGTCAAAGTGAACATTAGAAAATATTCAGTGGCATCATATGCCCTCAGGTGAGGGGCACAGAAAAGGGGTTTGGGTTGCACTCTAATAGGAAATTCCATCTATGGAATGGCTTTAGAATTGTGACAGAAATTTCCTGGAGCCTCATCTGCAGATTGCCAGCTGAATGGATATAAGTCATAGAGAACTTCCCAAAAGGCCAGACATTCCATCAAAGGGGTCCAGTGTTCCCAGGAGGGGAAGAGCTCTCTGATGAAAAGCACTGTGTGGGAATGCTCCCTCCTGAGAAAGGTATCCAAGCTCTCCCCAGCCACAGGACATGGAGAATCTGCAGCCATGCTCTTCCCCAACAGCCCAGCCACCTCTTCATTTTCTGCTCCTCTTGCACCCTTGACCCTCTTAGGCAAGCTCATGGGGACCATAGAGCAAGAAGGTGGCTCTAACCTTAAATGTATGTCCTAGGTCAGAAAGAGGACCTAATTCCAAAATTTGAACATGATCTCTACTTAACTACTTTTCTACTATACTACTTTTCCAAAAAGTAAAAAAGAAAACCTAAAAAAGGAAAGAAAATATTTGGAAACTGTGTTTCTGCTAACAGTGTAATACACAGAATATAAAGAGAATTACTATAACTCAATAAAAGGACAATCAGCCCCATTAAGAAATGGGAAAAGGCTTGAATAGACATATCTGCCAAGAATATATACAAATGCCCAAAAAGCATGTAAACAGATGCTCAACCTCATTAGCCATTAGAGAAATGCACATAAGATACCAAAAATAAAAATAAGGTGCGACTACACACATGCTTTAATGCTGGTATTAGGAAAAAAAATGGTTTTGAGGATGTGGAAAAATGGACATCTTGTAAATTATTGGTTTGAAATAAAATAAAGGTCACACAATGCGACGGTTTGCTCGGTCGGTAGAGGTGGGGTCTGGCTGCGGACGAGGGGTCGGTCCAGCTCAGGACGAGGGGTCGGTCCCGCTTGGGACGAGGGATCGGTCCCACTTGGGACGAGGGGTCGGTCCGGCAGCAGACGAGGGGTCGGTCTCACAGGGGTTGCGCGGTTCGGCTGACGGGGTCACCCGGCGAAGCCAGCAATGAAGGGGTCACCCGGAGAAGCAGGCGACGAACTGGGGACAAGGGAGGCCAGGCCCTTGTCGGGGGCTCTCAGGACTGGAGGGCGCATGGCAGAAGAACTACCGCAGAGACAAGGTAAACACGCAAGTCCACTTTATTGAGGGAGAGGCAACAGTTTTATAGGGGCTGGGGAAGGCTGATTGGTCGAAGCCACGCCCTGTTCTGATTGGTTGCCGGAGAAAGGTCAGTGGGAGGTGCTGGATGGGGGAGGGGTGGTGGTTAGGGATTGGCTGTCGCTGTTGCTGGGGGAAGGGGCAGGGTTTAGGGATTGGTGGCTGCTGTTGCTGGGGTGGAGGGCAGACTTGAGTTTCCCGCCCACGCCTGGCTGTTGCTGCTGTCGGGGGAAGGGAAAAGGGCAGACTGGATTTTTCCGCCCACGCCTGGCTGTTGCTGCTGTTGGGGGAGGGGAAAAGGGCAGACTGGAATTCTCCGCCCTGCACCTGCACAGGGAGAAAGAAGAAGAAGGGTGCCGCCCCACAGGCATCGTGTGGCGCCATCCAGGAGGAGGGGCGGCCGCGGAAGCATGGCTGCCGAGAAGGGGAGACCTGAGGGCACTCTGCGCCCATGCCGAGCTCCCTTCAGGGGTGGCAGTGAATCCAACCAGCCACCCTATTATGGGGGCAGCGGCTTGGCCTGCCGCGGCTGCTCCCCCGCCAGGCCAGCAAACCACACTTCAGCCCGAGGGGTGACCGCAACACAACCCACTTAAAAAATGGTCAAGATATTTGAACTAACACTTTCTCAAAAAAGAATTCCAAATGGCCGAAAAGCACATGAAGGGAAGTGGACTTGGCCCAGTGGTTAGAGCGTCCGTCTAGTGGTTAGAGCATCCGTCTACCACATGGAAGGTCCATGGTTCAAACCCCAGGCCTCCTTGACCTGTGTGGAGCTGGCCCACGCACAGTGCTGATGCACACAAGGAGTGCCATGCTACCAGGGATGTCCCCCCATAGGGGAGCCCCACACACAAGGAGTGTGTCCCATAAGGAGAGCCACCCAGCATGAAAGAAAGTTCAGCCTGCTCAGGAATGGCACTGCACACACGGAGAGCTGACACAACAAGATGATGCAATAAAAAGAAACATAGATTCCCATGCTGCTGACAACAAACAGAAGTGAGCCAAGAAGATGCAGCAAATAGACACAGAGAACAGACAACCGGGGCAGGGGGGAGAAATAAATAAATAAATAAATCTAAAAAAAAAAAAACAGCATGTGAAAAGATGCTCAAAATCACCAGCTATTAGGGAAATGAAAATCACAATTTCTAGCAGATACCATGTTACTCCCATCAGACTGGCAGCTATCAAAAAATAGAAGACTACACGTTGTTTGAGGAGATGTGAAGGAATGGGAACATTCATCCAGTGCTATTGGGAGTGCAGTAAAATCCAGCCATTCTGGAGGACAGTTTGGCAGTTTCTCAAAAACTACCTGTAGATTTGCCATATGACCCAGCAATCACTCTACTGGGTATATATGCAGAAGAACTGAAAACCAGGAACAAACCTATGCACACTAATGTTCATAGTGCTATTCTTCATTATTGCTAAAATTTGGAATCAACCCAAAACCCATTGACAGATGAATGGATAAACAAAATGTTGTCTATACATACAATGGAATACTACTCAGCTATAAGAAGAAATACAGTACAAACAAATGGGAAAACATGGATGAATCTTAAGGACCTTACGTACAGTGAAGCAAGCCATGCACTGAAGTACAATTACTACATGACCTTTCTGATATGAAATAATCAAACAAAGCTGTCTCAGTGACTGGATGATAGGCTTACAGGAAATTGGGGGGAGAGGAAGGTTGTGCACTGATGTCTACATGAGTGAAATCTATGATAAAGTGGAGGTTAAGGAGTTGTACAGGGAAGGGATAAGATGGGGGCATAGGGATAATACTGGATGGGTCTTTGCAGGTCTGAGGGGGTCTAGGGTGGGAGGATGGGTCAAATGGCCTAAGGAATCAGGGGGAGGGGTGAGGGAACAATTGAACATGGGAGGGAAGCAGACTTGGCCCAGTGGTTAGGGTGTCCGTCAACCATATGGGAGGTCCACGGTTCAAACCCCAGGCCTCCTTGACCTGTGTGGAGCTGGCCCATACACAGTGCTGATACATGCAAGGAGTGCACTGCAACACAGAGGTCACATAGGGGAGCCCCACGTGCAAGGAGTGTGCCCCATAAGTGGAGCTGCCCAGCATGAAAGTGCAGCCTGCCCAAGAATGGTGCCAAACACACAGAGAACTGATGCAGCAAGATGACGCAACAAAAAGAAACACAGATTACCGTGCCGCTGATAACAACAGAAGCAGACAAAATTTAGAAGGACACGTAGCAAATGGGCACAAAGAACAGACAACTGGGGGGGGAGGGGAGAGAAATAAATAAAATCTTTTTAAAAATTGAACATGGGAGATTGTTGAGCATGTGGTTTAAACTATAATGTTGAGAAAACTCTTTGGAAAATTTAATAAAGAAGGATTACCTGGTTAAGGTCCTTAAGGTGGGGGCATCTGGCACAGTGACAGGCTTCTAGGGAGTGTGTGAATGCTCACCTTGTCATAGTGGTATAGTGTGTTATATCATTGGTTGGAGACTCATACAATGAGTGGGAAGGTGTGCCCACATCCTGGGGAGGCCTGATGTTCTGAAATAGATGGAATTGTGTCTCTCAAGAGAATTGGTGGCTCCCAATGGGGGAGGACAGTCTAGTATGTCAAGCCCTCAGCATTGTTGTAAGTATCTGTAAATCTGGTCCTTGAGGCAGTGAAGATTGGTTGTCACTGTGGGTCCTGAGGGGAGGGAGAGAGAGCAATAGAATAGATGGAAGCAGAGTAACTGGGGGTCAATGGAAGTGTTCCACAAGCTCATGCAATGATGGATATAAGACGTGTTAAATTACACCAAAAATGTATAAAAGTCTGTAGGCTAAAATGTAAACCATAATGTAAAATATAAGGTAAGTAAAAGTTTAGAAAATTTGGGAAGTGGTCTTGGCTCACCTGACAGAGCATCTGTCTACCACATGGGATGTCCAGGGTTCAAATCCAGCACCTTCTGACCCATGTGATGAGATGGCCCACATGCAGCACTGTCCCCCGTGTAGGGGAGCCCCATGCATAAGGAGTACACCTCGTAAGGAGAGCTGTCCCTCATGAAAGAAAGTGCAGCCTTCCCAGAAGTGGCATGGGCACAGGCACGTGGAGAGGTGATGCAGCAAGACAATGCAACAAAAAGAGACACAGATTCCTGGTGCCACTGACTGGAATGCAAGCAGACACAGATGAACACACAGCAAATGGACACAGAGCAGACAACTGGGGGAGAGGGAGAGAAATAAATAAAAATCTTAAAAAACTGAAAATAAAAAATATAAGATTAGAAAAATTGTACAGTCTAAAATATTAACCATAATGTAATCCCAAATGAAACCGTGTTTGATAGTTATGTTTCAATATCTTTACATCAGCTGCAGTAACTATAGCATGAACATGTAAAAAGATCATTGCTGGGGAAGGGGGTAAAGGGTTTGATTTTGGATATATGGGAGTCCCCTATATTTTATATGTGACTTTAACATGATCTAAAACTTTTTTGAAGACAAAATTAAAAGTTAGAAATAAAAAGAAAGGATGTAGACACTGAGGAAGAAATGAAAGAAACTGCCTTGCCACTGTACATACATGGCAACATCTATTAGAGTGATGAAAGGCAAAATGTCAAAACAAAGTTTTATGATATTTTGTACTTCTTAATACCCCAATTTATTTTTACTTTATTTTAGTATTTCTAAATTAGTATGCATTCTATTACTAATCTTTAAACCTATCACTACTACTTCATTTTCATATTAATTGAATTTGGCAATATATTAGGGTTCATTTTTGAAGAAGTTTTGGACCACAGAGGGGTCCAACTATGGCAGGGGAGGAACTCTGGTGTGGGGTGTTATTGATGGGGGACACAAGGTTGGGAGGGAGTTCTCCAGGGCACATATATAGGGTACATAAAATGTTTGGATATATTTTGGGTATATTCATAGTAGTTACAGTTATAAATGACAACTGAGGGAGTGCTAAGTTCCTAGCCAGGGAAGTGTGTCACATTCCCCAATGAAACAGCAACAACCTCCAAGTGCAAGGGTGAAGACCAGTGAAGAAGAATGCTCCAATGATGAGACCTTGATACTGAAGACTATGCTTATGAACCTGTGCACCTGAAATTTGAACCAGGCCCAGAGCTGCAGGGTGCCTGAGTTACCTCCTGAGAACCTACATGTTGCTGAAATGTGGCCCCTCTCTAAGCCAAACTCACACAGGCTCATAAGCATAGTCATCAGTATCAAGGGCTCATTGTTGGACCATCCTTCTTTATTGGTCTTTGCCATTGCACTTGGGGGACTATTCCTGTTCAATTGGGGAATGTGATATGCTCCCCTGACTAGGAACTCAGCACTCCCTCAGTTGTTTTTAATACTACAGTCATTTTGATCTCACTCTCCCAACTTCATTGTCTCTCTCAGTGAAGAATAGACTTCTTTGGTGTCAGTATAAGTGATGGAAAACCCTTAGCAGTTTACCAAATGGGTACCTTGCTTAGTTCCCAAAACTTGGCCCTTGCAATTTGGTCATAGCACTAAGTTTTAAGAGTGAGTTCAATATGATTGTAGTTAAGAGCTTACACATAGCAGGCAAAAATCCCATGTGCTACCTAAAGGACAGTGTTAGCACACATCATTTCAATGTGGATGAGGTTCCAGTATCCTGCCTGGTTGCTTTAGAGAGATGTCTCATTGCTGTTAATGAGACCTGTTTACTGCATTCCTATTGAAAGTCAATCAATTACTTAATTCTCATTCTGGTATCATATATACACAAATTGTGTAAGTGAGGAAAAGCCCATCCTTGGCAAAGAAGTGTGTGTAGTGCACCATTCTGAAAAGGAAACACAAGTTACTCAATCAAAGAACTAAGTTTAAAGAGTATGGTAAGAGTGATTTTGAGTTCCTGTCATGCTAGGGTCAGCTGATGATGTAACTAGAAAATGACCTTGAATAAAAGGGTCAACTTGGACCAGCAGAATATCTCAATCTACATATAATACCAGGAGTTAAAAATGCTTTTTGACCTGAATCAAGGGGGAAATGGAAAGGACAAATGAGTTTATATGGCTATGAGTCTTCAAAAAGAGCCAGGAGGTTATCAGAGGGGTTGCCCTTATGCACACCTGAGCAGAGTCCCAGAGACAGATAAAGTAGATACAACCCATGTATTGGTTCTTCTGAGGGCTACAGAGGCCTACAGGTTCTATGGTCATGGCAGATGGAGTTCAGGGGAGCCATCTCAGTTGGCCCTCCTTTGGAGTTTGTGTTTCTGTGTGATGGAGCTGGACTTAGATGTGATCTTCATCCACAAGTCTATTCTGTTACTTTTACCGGAACTGTAGTTGGTGCTGGGGTTTAATGTATACCCAGGGGACCTGAATCACTGGGCTGACCATGTGATAGTCAGGCCCTGAGCCTCAACAGACTTGCCACTCCTACACTCTGGTTTACTGGACTTACCCCACTCATCTAACATGGAGGTGAAGAAGGTCAACCACCACACCAGGGAGCCAAGAGTGCCTACAACTGAAAGCAGGATAATTGCATCCAGCATCCATGTGGAATCTAAGCCCCCTCTTGATATAGATGTGGAATGGACACAACCATTCTAAGGTCCACAGGATGGAGGAATAGAGTATGGATTAGAGTGGGTTTAGTGATATTCTATTCATGAACTATTGTGATTAGTAATCGAAGAAAATGTGGCATTGGTGTGGAGAAAGTGGCCATGGTGGCTGCTGGGGGTAGGGAGTGGGAGGAAGAGATGTGATGTGGGGGCGTTTTCAGGACCTGGAGTTGTCCTGGGTAGCACTGCAGGGACAGTTACCAGACACTGTATGTCCTTCCATGGCCCATTGTGTGGACTGTGGGAGGGTGTGGGCTATGATGTGGACAATTGACCATGAGGTATAGCGGTGCTCAGAGATGTATTCATCAAATGCAATAAATGTCTCATGATGATTGAGGAGGTTGTTGTTATGGGGGGAGGAGTCGGGTGAGGGGGTGGGAGGTATATGGGGACCTCATATTTTTTAATGTAACATTAAAAAATAAAGACAAACAAAGATAGCTAAGGACATTGGACAATGGAACAAACATGAGGAAACAAAACGAAGTGGTAATCAGCGTTGAAATGCCAAGAGGCCATTAAATAGGATCCCCTACCTAAAAGGAACATTAACAACCGCACAGAAAGGAGGTTGTGTTCCTTTTGGAACATTAGCTCACACGGTTGTGGATACAGAGTACAGCTCCTTTAATTAAAAAGAAAAGTACTGGAAATATATTTAAATCACAAGTCATGAGGAGGTAGGCA
Organism: Dasypus novemcinctus; assembly: GCF_030445035.2. Classification (NCBI taxonomy): domain Eukaryota; kingdom Metazoa; phylum Chordata; class Mammalia; order Cingulata; family Dasypodidae; genus Dasypus; species Dasypus novemcinctus. The sequence continues at coordinate 100,526,670 of NC_080689.1, forward strand.
AGATGGCGGCTGAGTGAACTTCCCGGTCACTAGCTCCTGCGGGGAATCGGCTGGGCGGCGTTGAAGACTCTTCGGGACTGGGCTGTTTAGGGGTTTTTGCTGGTCCGGAGGTGTCTGGACATCGATTTGGAGGGAAGATAACAGAGAGGACCCGTCTGTGAAATACATATGGACATCGTGTGGAGAATTCCCTCCTTGGGTAGGCAGAGCCGAGGCGTGTGACGCCGCGGCGGCGGGGGGGAGCCGGGCCAAGTGCAGAGTGGGCGGCGCCGGTGGGGCCGGGCGAGCCGGGCCGAGCAGCCGGGGCCCGGGGGGGCGGGGCCGAGCCGGGCCGAGCCAAACCATGTGGCGCGCCAAGCGGCGGTGGCCGGGGAGGGGCGGAGCCGAGCCGGGCTGAGCAGAGCCGGGCCGAGCGCCGAGCGGCAGCGGCCGGGAGGGGCGGAGCCGAGCCGGGCTGAGCCTTGTGGAGCGCCGAGCGGGGCGGCCCCGAGGAGGGGCGGAGCCGAGCCAGGCGGAGCCGAACCGGCCAGAGCCGGGACGAGCCCGGCAGCAGGGTTTCTGTTCTTTGTGTGTGTGTGTGTGTGTGTGTGTGTGTTTATTATCCTCTCTTTCTTGTCGCTGATCTTCTTATACTATTTTATCTTAACAATGCAATAGGTCCTGCAGGAAACACCTCACATTTGATGGGTTTCCTCATCCTCCACTGCCTCATTTCTCTGTGAATAGATTTAGGCTACCTACACTATCCCCTTTCCCCTACAACTCGATATCCTCCACCATCTGCTATCTCTCCTATATTCCACCTCCCTTTCTTTGACCCACAAAGTGTCTAACTCTTAAATTCTAATACCTTTGTTTAGTTTTCCATTGGGTATCCGCCCTTGAAACTATTACCTCTCTTTTCTCTTTCCCTCTCTTACGAAAACAATAGCTTCTTAGTACGTACCATATTCCTCCCATATTCAGTTGTCTACCTCATTATAGGTACTTTCCTACTACTATAACGCTACACAGTTTGCACGATCTATCCTCCAACCTCCCAGAACTCATATTGTTGCTTTGTTAACATATATCACCAATACTACTTTACACTTTTTCCTTCCTTACACAATTGCCTTTCCCCAGCACTAATACTTCCTTTAAAGTGAACTTAACCAGCAATAAGAAATCGGAATTGGAAGAACAAAGGGACAAAGAGAAGATATATCACTTATGCAAAAACAACAGCTAATTAATCTCCAAGACTAGACAAAGAAGCTAAGAAACTGATTAAACCCGTCAAGAAGACATGATGACAAGACAGCAACAAAAATATACAAACCAAACCAGTAATCAGGAAAACATGGCTGAATCCAATCAACAAACTAAAAATCAGGAAGGGGAACAGATCTTCGCACAAGCAATGAAAGATCTCAGAACACTTATCACCGACAAATTTGATGAAGTAATGAAAGAGGTTAACAACATGAAGACAACACTTGGAGGGGAAATAGCAGACATGCACAAAAAAATAACAGATATGATAGAAATGAACACCACAATTCAAGAAATCAAAAATACACTTGCAGCAAATATCAGCAGACTAGAAGGAAATAACAAAGAGCAGAGAATTAGTGATGTGGAAGACAGTACATTGGAAATCAAACAGATAGTAGAAGTGGTCAATAAAAAGGTACAAAAAATCCAGATAGGACTTAGGGACCTGAATGATAATGCAAAATGCTCAAACATACGTATCATAGGCATTCCAGAAGGAGAAGAGAAGGGGAAGGGGTGGGAAGGAGTGTGGCAGGAAATAATGACTGAAAACTTCCCAAATCTACTGAAAGAGACAGATGTACATATACAAGATGCACAGCGCACTCCACTGGTCATAAACCCCAACAGGCCCACCCCAAGACATATACTTGTCAAATTATCCAATGCTCAAGACAAAGAGAAAATTCTAAAAGCAGCAAGAGAAAAGAAAACCATCACATACAAGGGAAGCTCCATAAGATTAAGTGCTGATTTCTCATCTGAAACGATGGAGGCAAGAAGGCAGTGGTATGATATAGTCAAGGTACTAAAGGAAAAAAATTTCCAACCAAGAATACTCTATCCAGCTAAACTAGCATTCAAAAATGATGGAGAGTTCAAAATATTCACAGATAAACAAAAACTGAAAGAGTATATCAACAAGAAACCTCCCCTTCAAGAAATTCTTAAGGGAGTTCTGCAAGAAGAAAGGAAAAAACAGGACAGTCAGAGATGGAGGAGAGTGTAAGAGCAACAAAAAAGACAAAAAGAGAAGGGGAAAATAAAATATTACAAACAAAATATAACAAACACAAATCCAACCAAAATATGGCTACCACAAATAATTCTCTGAACGTAATAACACTGAATGTCAACAGACTAAACTCACCTATCAAAAGATTCAGACTGGGACACTGGATAAGGAAATATGACCCATCTATATGCTGTCTACAAGAGACATATCTTAGACCCAGAGACTCATGGAGGTTGAAAGTGAATGGCTGGAAAACAATCATACAAGCAAACAACAACCAAAAAAAGGCAGGAGTAGCTATATTAATATCAGACAAAATAGACTTTAAATGCGAAACAATTGTGAGAGACAAAGAAGGATACTACATTTTAGTGAAAGGGACAATCTGTCAAGAAGATCGAACGATCATAAATATTTATGCTCCTAACAAGGGTGCCTCTAAATACGTGAGACAAATGCTGGAAAAACTAAGTGAAAAAATAGATGCATCTACAATTATAGTGGGGGATTTTAATACACCACTATCAATTCTGGACAGAACATCTCAAAAGAGAATCACTAAAGAAACAAAACATTTGAACAATATACTAGAAGAACTGGATCTAATAGACATATATAGATCATTACACCCAAACACAGCAGGATATACATTTTTCCCAAGCGCACATGGAACATTCTCCAAGATAGACCATATGCTAGCCCACAAAGAAAGGCTTAATGAATTCAGAAATATCAAAATCATACAAAACAATATCTCTGATTACAGTGGAGTGAAGCTGGAAATTTGCAAGGGACAGAGGCCCAGACTTCACACCACAATTTGGAAATTAAACAGCACACTCTTAGAAAAACAGTGGGTCAAAGAGGAAATCTCAAAAGAAATCAATGACTACCTTGAATCAAATGATAATGATAACACAACATACAAAAATTTATGGGATGCAGCAAAAGCAGTACTGAGAGGGAAATTTATAGCCATAAATTCACATATCAAAAAAGAAGAAAGAGCAAAAATTGAAGAACTAACTGCACTTTTGATGGAATTAGAAAAACAACAACAAAGTAACCCAACAGGAAGAAGAAGGAAGGAAATAACAAAGATAAGAGCAGAACTAAATGAAATAGAAAATAAGAAAGCACTTGAAAAAATAAACAAGAACAAGAGCTGGTTTTTTGAGAAGATCAACAAAATTGACAAACCTTTAGCGAGACTAACAAAGAAAAAAAGAGAAAAGATGCAAATACACAAAATAAGAAATGAGAAAGGTGATATCACCACTGATCCCACAGAAATAAAGACTATCATAAGAGGATACTTTGAAAAACTATATTCCAACAAAAATGACAATTTAGAGGAAATGGACAAATTCCTAGAAACACATAACCAGCCCATACTGACAAAAGAAGAAATTGAGGATCTTAATAAACCAATCATAAGCAAAGAGATAGAATCAGTCATTAAAAATCTCCCAACTAAGAAGAGCCCAGGGCCAGATGGCTGCACAGGTGAATTCTACAAAACATTCCGGAAAGAACTAACACCAATCCTGTTGAAACTATTCCAAAAAATTGAAAGAGAAGGAACATTGCCGAACTCCTTCTATGAGGCCAACATTATCCTAGTACCAAAGCCAAACAAAGACACCACCAGAAAGGAAAATTACAGACCAATTTCTCTAATGAACCTAGACACAAAAATACTTAACAAAATACTTGCTAATCATATTCAACAACACATTAAATGAATTATACACCATGACCAAGTGGGATTTATTCCAGGTATGCAAGGATGGTTCAACATAAGAAAATCAATTAATGTGATACACCATATAAACAGATTGAAGGGAAAAAATCACATGATTATATCTATAGATGCAGAAAAGGCATTTGACAAAATACAGCACCCTTTCTTGATAAAAACACTCCAAAAGATTGGAATACAAGGAAACTTTTTGAACATGATAAAGAGTATATATGAAAAACCTACAGCCAACCTTGTTTACAATGGCGAAATCCTGAAATCCTTTCCTCTAAACTCAGGAGCAAAACAAGGATGCCCATTGCCTCCGCTCCTATTTAACATTGTCTTGGAAGTACTTGCACGAGCACTGAGGCAAGAACCAGATATAAAAGGCATTCAAATTGGAAGGGAAGAAGTCAAAATTTCATTATTTGCAGATGACATGATCCTATACATAGAAAACCCTGAGAGATTTACAACAAAGCTTCTAGAACTCATAAATGAGTTCAGCAAAGTCACAGGTTATAAGATCAATGTGCAAAAATCAGTAGCATTTCTGTACACCAATAATGAGCAAGATCAGGAGGAAATCAAGAAACAAATACCATTCACAATAGTAAATAAAAAAATCAAATACCTAGGAATAAATTTAAATAAAGAGGTAAAAAATCTATACATTGAGAACTATACAAGACTGTTCAAGGAAATCAAAGAAGACCTAAATAAGTGGAAGAATATTCCTTGTTCATGGATAGGAAGACTGAATATTATTAAGATGTCTATCCTACCAAAACTGATCTACACATTCAATGCAATCCCAATAAAAATCAACACAGCCTTCTTTAAGGAACTAGAAAAACTAACTATGAAATTTATTTGGAAAGGAAAGAGGCCCCGAATAGCCAAAGACATATTGAAAAAGAAAAACGAAATAGGAGAAATCACACTTCCTGACTTCAAAACATACTACAAAGCTACAGTAGTGAAAACAGCATGGTATTGGCATAAGGAGAGACACACAGACCAATGGAATCAAATTGAAAGCTCCGATATAGAACCTCATGTATATAGCCATATAATATTCGATAAAGCCACCAAACCCTCTCAACTGGGAGAGAATGGCCTATTCAACAAATGGTGCCTGGAGAACTGGATAGCCATATGTAGAAGAATGAAAGAGGATTACCATCTCACACCTTATACAAAGATCAACTCAAGATGGATCAAAGACCTAAATATAAGAGCCAAGATCATAAAGATCTTGGAAAGCAGTGTAGGGAAACATCTACAAGACCTCATAATAGGAAATGGCTTCATGAATTTCACACCAAAAGCACGAGCAGCAAAAGAACTAATAGATAAATGGGACTTCCTCAAAATTAAAGCCTTCTGCACCTCAAAGGAGTTTGTCAAGAAAGTAAAAAGGGAACCCACACAATGGGAGAAAATATTTGGCAACCATATATCTGATAAGAGGCTTATAACTTGCATATATAAAGAACTCATAAATCTTGAAAACAAAAAGATAAACAACCCATTTAAAAAATGGGAAAAAGATTTAAACAGACAATTCTCCAAAGAAGAAATACAAATGGCTAAAAAGCACATGAAAAAATGTGCCAAATCTCTAGCTATCAGGGAAATGCAAATCAAAACTACAGTGAGATACCATCTCACTCCCATAAGATTGGCAGCTATGAAACAAACAGAAGAATACAAATGCTGGAGAGGATGTGAAGAAAGGGGAACACTCATCCACTGCTGGTGGGAATGCAGAAGGATCCAACCATTCTGGAGGACAGTTTGGAGGTTTCTCAAAAAAACTAACCATAGATTTGCCATATGACCCAGCAATACCACTGCTGGGTATATACCCATCAGAACTGAAAACAAGGACACAAACAGATATATGTATACCAATGTTCATAGCAGCATTGTTTACTATCGCCAAAAGTTGGAATCAATCCAAATGTCCATCAACAGACGAGTGGATCAATAAAATGTGGTATATACATACAATGGAATACTACTCGGTTGTCAGAACAAATACACTACAATCCCACATGATAACATGGATGAACCTTGAGAATCTTATGTTGAGTGAAGCAACCCAGACACTGAAGGACAAATACTACATGACCTCAATGATATGAAATAAGCAAACTGCCTCAGAGAGCTAGACACCAGAAAAGAGGCTTACAGGAAATCGGGGGGTGGAGGAAGGATGTGAGTTAACGTCTGGAGGGGTGGAATCTGTGATGAGCTGGCGGTAAGTATGAGCACAAAGAAGGGACAAAATGGGGGCAAGGGGTTGCCTTCGGGTGGGGCTTTGTGGGTTGGAGGGGGGCTGGGGATGGGCAGAGGGGTAATATTGTCCAAAAATCGGGGGGAGGGAGGGGCAACATACGAACATGCGAGAGTGTCAGGTGTTAATTGAGAACAAAATGTTGAGAAAATCGTATCAAAATATAAGTAGGAGGGTTACCTGTTTAGGATGCTCAGGGGGTATGGGCTGTTGCGGGACGGACTCTGGGCGAATAGCTGAAGGCTCATTTTGCCAAGGTGGGTTGCACCATTGGGAAGAGACCCAAGGAGTGAGAGTTGGGGTGGAGCCACATCCTGGGGAGGACTAATGCCATCAAATAGAGAGAACTGTATCTCTAGTGAGAAAGGATGGCTCCCAGGGCATTAGGGCAGTTGAGAAAGTCAGGCCCTGAGTACTGCTGCAAGTATCTCTGGACATGGCTTCTTGGGAAAGGGAGATTGGCTGGTGTTGTGGGCCCCAAAGGGAGGGGAAAATGGATGTGGAATGGATGGAAACAAGGTAAATATGGGGGCAAGAGAGGAGTTTTGTGAGAATACACGAAGATGAATATAAAACATGTAATATTACTACAAAAACATATAGGAGATGACAGAATAATAATGTAAATCATAAGGCAAAACATAGGATAACTAAAAAATTTAGAAAACTGTACAACCTAAAGTATGGACCACATAGTAAGCGCAGATGTCACCTTGTTTGAAAGCTATTGTCTCGGAATCTGTACATCAGTTACAGGAAATATGATATGAACAAGTTAAGAGATTATCGCTGTGGAAGGGAAAAGGTTTTATGGTGAATCTGGGGAAATACTCTATATTGTATATATGAATTTCGGTGATCTAAGACTCTTGTGAAGCTGACAATATGCTGGGATTGACTTTACAGGAAGTTTTGGATCACAGAGTGGTTCAACAATGGCAGCGGAGGAATACTGATATAGGATGTTATTGACAGGATATATATGGTTGACAGGGAGTTATACAGGGCATATGCCCAGGGTATATAGTAATGTCTAGATATACTCATAGTGGAAACAATTAAAAACAATAGCTGGGGGGTACTGGGCCCCTGACCGAGGGGTCACTGTCGTGGACCCTGGGGGAGCAGCAGCAGTTCCCCAGGTGCAACAGCAAGAACCAGGAAGGAAGGAGCGCCCAATAGTGGGCTCCTGATACTTATGGCTATGCTTTTGAGCCTATACACCTCCAATAAGAATAAGGCCTAGAGTAGCACTGTGCCTGGGAGAGTCCTCCTGACAGCCTTCATGTTACTCAAATGTGGCCACTCTCACAGCCAAACTCAGCACGTAAATGCAGTGCAGTCCCCCCAGCATGGGACATGACACCTGGGGATGAGCCTCCCTGGCACCGAGGGATCACTACCACATATCAGCTGAAGATGCAATTAGAAAAGGACCTTGAATTAAAGGTTCAACACGGATCAGCAGAATATCCCTGTCTACATATAATAACATGACTTCAAAATGCTGTTTGACCTAATGTAAGGGGGAAATGGAAAGGAGAAATGAGACCATAAGGCTATGAGTCTCTAAAAAAGAGTCTGGAGGCTGTCAGAAGGAATGCCCTTATACACAAATGAGCAGAGTCTGAGAGACAGATAAAGTAGATACAATCCCAGGTATTGGTTCTTTTGAGGAATAAAGAGACCCCCGAGTTCTATGATCATGGCAGACGGGGTTCACTGCCATGGCAGATGGCCCTTCTCTGGAGCTGGTGTTTCTGCATGATGGAATTGGACTCAGAGGGGATCTCCTTTCACAAGACTTGCATGCTACTTTAATGGAATTGTAGTTGGTGCTGGGGTTTTAGATATATTTAGGGGATTTGAATCTCTGGACTGATAATGTGACACCCAGGCCCAGAGCCTCAACAGTCTTCAGCTCCTACACTTTGATTTATTGGATTACCCCACTCAGCTAACATGGAGTTGAAGAAGGTCAACCACCACACCATGGAGCCTAGAGTGTCTACAACTGAAAGCAGGAGGAGTGCATCCAGTATCCATGTGGAATCTAAGCCCCCACTTGACATAGATGTGCAATGGACACAACCAATCCAATGTCCACAGAGAAAATGTGGAATGGGTGTGGGAAGGGTAGCCATGGTGGCTGCTGGGTTTGGGGAATGGGAGGAAGAGATGAGATGTGGAGGCGTTTTCGGGACGAGGAGATGTCCTGGGTGGTGCTTCACGGACAATTACGGGACATTGTAGATCCCCCCAGGGCCCACCGGATGGAACATGGGAGAGTGTGGGCTATGATGTGGACCATTGACTAGGGGTGCAGTGATGCTCAGAGATGTACTTACCGGGTGCAATGGATGTGTCACGATGAGGGGATAGAGTGTTGCTGTGGGGGGAGTGGGGGGTGGGGGCGGTGGGGTTGAATGGGACCTCATATTTTTTTAATGTAATTTTTAAAAATAAATAAATAATTTAAATTTTTTTTAAAAATCACAAGTCATAATTTAACCCCTAGATAATATTGGTAAGGTACATTTCTGAACAGAAAATCATCTGTTGCCTGAGGCACTTTATAGTCAAATTGCAAATAAGGAAAAATGACAACCATTGAACATCTGACATGACTGGCCCTGCCGTGCAGTATTGAAAACAATCCCTTTATATTACTGTGGTAGAGCATAAAAGCAATATGTGACTTCCTGAAACTTTCACTCATATCAAATAAGTAATCCAAGGTTCTTTTATTTTTATTTTTTTAAAGATTTATTTATTTCTACCCACACACACACTGTCTGCTCTCTGTGTTCATTTGCTGTGTGTTCTTGTATCTGCTTGTGTTCTCATTAGGCAGCTCTGAGAACCGTTCCTGGGACCTTCCGGAATAGGAGAGGGGTGATTATTCTCTTGTGCCACCTCAGCTCCCTGTTCTGTGTATTCCCCTTGTCTCCCCTGTCTCTTGTTGTGTCATCTTGCTGCACCAGCTCTCTGTGGCAGCTGGCACTCCTGCATAGGGCGGCACCCCTGCAGGGCGTGCACTCCCATGGTGGCTGGCACTCCATGTGGGTGAGCTCACCACACGGGCCAGCTTGCCTTCACCAGGAGGCCCTGTTCATCGAACCCTGGACCTCCTATATGGTTAATGGGAGCCCAACTCCTTGAGCCACATCCATTTCCCTTGGTTCTTTTATTTTTAAAAGGATTTTGCAATAATCATTTTTTATGGATCTTAGGATTTTACTGAAAAAAGGGCAGTCTAGCTTCATACCTTGCACATAGGTATCCTCAGTAAATACTGAGAATTTTCATTCTATGAAATGAATGTAGCTGTGGCAGAGGAGATGACACCAGAATCTGGAGCCTGGGCTTGCCCCTCCATCTCTACGTAGCTCAGTGTGGCTCAGGCTATGCAGAGATGGACGTTTTAGCTGGTTCATCAGCAACATTAAGTGTTCTATTTCTGTATTGGACACCTTATTCTTTCCCAATGTTTTTTTTTTTTTTGAAGTCCTTCGGTTTCAGATATCATTCCTATGGAAATACCAAACCATGCATAAATCTTTCATTCCAGGCTTTATTTCCTTTAACTCGTAACAGACCCATAAATAGCCATGTTTTCTAAAAAAAAAAAAACATTCCTCCCCCTTTCTTTTAATTTTTAAGTAAAGAAGCCATTTATCAAGAAAGTTTCCATTTAGCCCTCTTCAACTTTCAGAATTTAAAATAGGTAGATATAAGAGTTTTTGTTTCATTATGGTTTTTGTCATACTTATTTTCAATTAAAAACTTTAGAAGCATATGAAACTTTAAAATTTCATTTGTAACTGACCCTTCCAGGGTATACATTATCCTCTATGTAAGGAAACTGGATCAGCAATTTTGACCAGAAATCACTGCAAGTTTTTAAAACTACAAATTTTCCATGTGTAACACATGACACACTTAGATTTTTAAAAAATAAACATTACCAGAAAATCTATCTTCCTACTGCATTTGCATTGTGTTTATACTTCACATCTCACTTCTCTTATCTATAAATCATGCCCTTAGAACCACTTAACATCACTACTATCATTTTGTATTTTAAAGTAAAATGTTTAAAATCTGAACCACTATTAAACTAGAATGGAGATCCAGTTATATATGCTATGTAGATCCAAATAATTATTTTATCTCATTCTCTTAGGCAAGGTAAGATATTTATGGTCACAAAAGTAAAAGATATACCACCAAGCTTGGCTGAGTGTCCTCAATTTTTATTCATACATTTGATTTTCAGGCCAAATTATATTGTTCAATATTATTCAAGATGCACTTACACTCATGGAGGTATCAGGAGTCAAAACATGCAAATAAGGGAGCAGAGAAGGCAAGTGATTCTCTTCATTTTAGAAATTTCTATAACATTATTTTCAGTGTGACACTTGGGGTCAGTGTAGGTACCTTTTAGTTACTTTAAAAATCTCATATGGTAAGCATAGATAATAAAAGATCAAACTCTAAACGCACTTGGTTCAGATGCAGGAGCAGAGATAATTCAAATACACACATCCCAAAGCTTTGCAAACAAACACCAAAAACCCTAGCAGAAAAGGTAGAGAAAAAATATTTTAAAGTCCTCCCCAACGTTCAAAATATTCAAGATGATTAGAACAATGGGCACATACTTTTCTGACTTCTCCGTTTCTCTCACTGTATCTATATCAGGCATGCACTTGCCTATGCTCTATCTTTGGCTTCATGGAAAGGAACGTTTGAGTATAGTCATTGGCTTACTAACGAGCAAACTGAAAGATAACATAGATAGCCACCTACCATTGTCACTGTCCCCTGCAGATGGAACACTGTCACTAGAGCTGTCCCATGTTTGTGCCTGCATAAGTTTGTTGGAAGAGATAGGAGGAAGAGTGAGGGCTGGGTCTGCAGGACAGCATGAGAGCCAGGCCACATTGTGTTGCACAAGGACCAGGACAAACCAAAGGGGCAGCGGCATGTCACAAATAGCATAAGGGTTGGATGGAAATGAAGCAGATTTCATTGATATGGAGTTCATTTCACAAGTACAATACAGAAGAATGGGAGATGGTGCAAGGAATAAAAAGAATGATAAAAACCGAGCGTTAGTACTTATCAGTCATTTACTTTGCATGCTGTTAGTATCGTTCATCTCAACAGAAAGCCCAAAGACTTAAAGTTCTAATGAAACATGTCAGCAGGAAGAAAGTACCCATAGGTCATGCAGAAAAAAAGCAAAAGACCTACCAGGTAATTTTTTTTGCAAAGGCCTTCCAAATAATTAATGCTCTTAACAAACATTAGTCACAAAAAATCTGGTTGCACAGGAAAGCTTAATAGAGGTGTGGGTATATCTATTCTTTAGAAACTCAACCATTGATTACAGGATCAGTATTGACCAGCTGTGATTTTTCCCCCCAAAGCAATGTAAAATTTCTTTTTAAGGCAGCTGTAATTCTTACTGGCATGCTTTATTGATAATTGACTAGCCAACTCTTTTCTCAATCTCTGACACACTTCTCAATATTGTCTTTGAATATTGGTCAATATAAGAACAATTTTGGACCCTCGTAAAGGTCTCTTTAACAACAAACCCAATTAGCCAATAGAGGTCAATTTCAATCACTCTTTAGTGGGTCATTAATGAAATGAAGCACTTTCCTCTTTTTTTTCCCATTAAATATCCATATAGCAATATAGCAATCTCATGTGTTTAGGAAATGGCTATATAATTTTTTCATTCAATCGTAAGGCAGGACCAGTAAAATAAATGGACATGTGCGGTCACCCCTCGGGCTGAAGTGTGGTTTGCTGGCCTGGTGGGGGAGCAGCCGCGGCAGGCCGAGCCGCTGCCCCCATAATAGGGTGGCTGGTCGGACTCACCGCCACCCCTGAAGGGAGCTCGGCATGGGCGCAGAGTGCCCTCGGGTCTCCCCTTCTCGGCAGCCATGCTTCCGCGGCCACCCCTCCTCCCGGATGGCGCCACACCATGCCTGTGGGGCGGCACCCTTCTTCTTCTTTCTCCCTGCGCAGGCGCAGGGCGGAAAATTCCAGTCTGCCCTTTTCCCCTCCCCCGACAGCAGCAACAGCCAGGTGTGGGCAGAAAATTCCAGCCCGCCCTTTTCCCTTCCCCTGACAGCAGCAACAGCCAGGCGTGGGCGGAGAAATCCAGTCTGCCCTTTTCCCTTCCCCCGACAGCAGCAACAGCCAGGCGTGGGCGGGGAAACTCCAGTCTGCCCTCTACCCCAGCAACAGCAGCCACCAATCCCTAAACCCTGCCCCTTCCCCCAGCAACAGCGACAGCCAATCCCTAACCACCACCCCTCCCCCATCCAGCACCTCCCACTGACCTTTCTCCGGCAACCAATCAGAACAGGGCGTGGCTTCAACCAATCAGCCTTCCCCAGCCCCTATAAAACTGTTGCCTCTCCCTCAATAAAGTGGACTTGCGTGTTTACCTTGTCTCCGCGGTAGTTCTTCTGCCGTGCGCCCTCCAGTCCTGAGAGCCCCCGACAAGGGCCTGGCCTCCCTTGTCCCCAGTTCATCGCCTGCTTCCCTGGGTGACCCCTTCATCGCTGGCTTCACCGGGTGACCCCGTCAGCCGAACCGCGCAACCCCTGTGAGACCGATCCCTCGTCTGCTGCCGGACCGACCCCTCGTCCCAAGCGGGACCGACCCCTCGTCCGCAGCCAGACCCCACCTCTACCGACCGAGCAAACCGTCGCAGACATGGTTCTAGAATGACTGTTTGGGTACATGCACCTATCTTTCTTTGAGGGAAAAAATCAGAAGGCAAAAGAATTTGAAGAAAACTATCAGCTGACTTTAAGAATCTAAGTTCTTATTCCAACTTGCTGATTTGAGCAGTCTGCTTTCTTTTATTTATAACACACAAATCACATAAATTCACATACTTAATTTTAAAATAAAAATTCCTTGGCTTTTTACCTAGAGCTACTCAGTCAAAAGGGTTTCTTTTTTAACCATCTGACTTTCAATTAAGATTACTAGATATATTATTTCCTAGAAAATGTGATAAATATATACTGTAATATTTTTAAACTAATAAATGAAAAGGAAATAAATTCCCAATATGTAATGCTTGTTTTATAAAGTTCAAATGTGCCAGATGTTCCTGAAGATAAATTACTATTATTTACAGCAACCAAAGTCAGAGAACTTTCAAAACCGATTTCCTCATTGACTAGTCAAAATTATAAAAAGGTAGAAACCTTGGAGAGGGGATTACTTTTGTTTCCTCCTACTAAAATATAAACAATTGATTTAAAAAAATTTTTTTTACCACCACAAAGAATTTGAAATGATTTCACAGTACAAGTGGAGGGTAAGCTCTAACTTTGATAAGGTGAGCATGGATGCCCAAAAGAGGAATTTAAAAAGTCACTAAAAACAACTTGACAGCTAAAGTGCAAAGCTGCACTTTCAAAAGAATACTGTTCTGGGGAGCGGCTGTAGCTTCCCATGTATGAGGTTCCAGGTTTGATCCCCAGGCCTCCTAAAAACAAAACAAACAAATGAGACAACCAGCTCTCATTGGGGAGCAGATGGAGCCCAGTGGTTGAGCACCTGCTTCCCATGTACAAGGTCCTGGGTTCATCCCTGGTACCTCCTAAAAAAATTTATCTTGATTTGCTCAACATAAAAATATTTTAAAATTGTGCAGAACTGACTGCAAAGCTTAGGATAAAGCTGTTTTCCCCTGGGGTCCTTGGGTGCTTTCCATGCAGGCAGAGCTGAGCCATGTCCTGACTGGCCTTCATTTTCCCCAGCACATGTCTGAGCCTGGGAGGATGGGAAGCCCAGGGCCCATGGCTCAGAGGTGGCATATGCTCAGAGCTCCAAACAAGGGCCCAGCGAGGGGGCAGCATTTGAGCCTTATTTCACGTACCATTCTGCTCTCCCTAAAGCACCACTAACCCTTGCCAAGCCCAAGCATTTTGTCAAAGGGCTTTGCCTCCCGGTCCATCTGAAATGCTGGGAAACCATTACACCCCACCAGCCTGCTCAGAAATGAAAGGCTCTCCTGTGTAAAAGAATCATCTTTGTTCTTTTTTCTACAGGTGCCCTCCCCACCCTTTTCCCAAAATATGCATATGTAGAACTTAGGTTGTTGCCAAAATGCTTTACTGGAAAACCTAAGAACATCTGAGCTAGTTTTTGCTTAGAAGTGTCTGAGTCATCTATCATTTTCTTAAAAGCAATTGTAGTGAGTGGATGCCAAACACCAAAGAATCAAAAATATGAAAACAATGAAGGACATGAAAGAAGGTATATGACACCAGACCTTTAGATAAACAGAGAAATCACAACATTTCTAGCTGTAGCTCTTTTTTAAAAAATCAAATATTTTGCACATTGCTATAATTTACTTCTGTGATATACTAATAGTAAATGAAAGAAAGGAGGTAATATAAGCAGAATGCTTTCAAGAAAGGCTTTAAAAAAAAATGATTCCTGGCCATGGAGAGAAATCTTGAAATGACCATCCTATTAGATGAGTAAATACACAGAACCTGCCAGGCTTAGGATGCAAGTTCAGGCTGTGGAAGAAGTAGCTCCTCCCCTAGAGGCAGCCCTTAATCATGGACTCAGCAGAGCACCAGGCACCCTTGGGGCAACGGAATCACTGACAGATAAGCCCTGGGTATCAAAAACCTCCAAACATCATTTCTTCTCCACTCTACACATACCCATCACCACTTTACTTTTACTCTGATTTGGAAGGAGGCAAGCCATGCATGACTGAAAATATGGATTTATAAGCCAATTACTTGGAAGCAAAACTCTGAAGTCTGGGCTTCCCAGGTGGTAGGCCAATTTTGAGGTCAGGATTTATTATACTCGCAAGGTTGATAAGGACATTCACACTGACAATGGATCATTTTAAAAGGCTAATGAGAGAAACTGTCTGAGCATTCTGTTTACCTGATGGAGGCTTCAGGCCAAAGGGAGTGGTGCTCTTTGTGGTAGGAGATTCTGCAGGTGAGTCCTCTCTCACCTGTGGTGTTAGAAGGAAAGGCAATTTAAAAAAACAGAAGAGAACTCAGCAGGCATCTCTATGTTCAAGGACGATTATAAAACCACTGGCCTTTTGCATTTGCTGCTGTGAGATGAGGGCCTGGCTAAAATATATAATAATAGATGCATCTTCACATGTCAATTTTAAAAAATGGTACAATCAAAAGAATATTGTTTGGGGGGAATCCACTCAATTTTTTATTTGTTCTTTACAGAAACATTTTAGTTATGGAAAACTGGCAATCATTTTGTTCCCCAACACATCCAAAATGGGGCATATCAGATGAAGACTCTCATACTGCAATGAAATGAGGAACCAACACTCACTGAATAGATGTCTACAGGAAAAGCACACTGAATCATTTATGGATAACAAGATATGCCAAAGGTGGTTTGATTTGAGCTGGTTTCATTCAGTTTAGAACACAAACAGTCTATAAAGAAGTTCCCCTATTTGGTTTTTCAAATATATTTATATCTCATAAACAATCTTTAATTACAATTAGGGTGAGGTAAGGCTAAGATAGCTAATGAAAGTGGATCTGCAACACTCAGTTAACGCATTAATCACACAGTCTTAGATGACCTCTTTCTGTAACACAGGGGTTCTTAATCTTTTTTGTTCCATAGACCCCTCTGCCAGTCAGGTGAAAACCATGGACCCCTTAAAAAGTCCACACTGTATTGTGTATTAGTTAATAAATATTTCATGTCCACTCCAGCACATCCCCACAAGAATAATGTATTTTTGAATTTCACTTCAAGCTCACAGACCCCTGGTTAAGAACGCCTGCTGTAGAAGATGCTCCAGTTCAGGCTTTATGAAAGGCCTCCAGTTCCATTAACCTTCAGGAAACTCACCTCATTTGGAGAATACTGACTGCTGTTACTCTGCAATGTGACATCATTTTGCACCTTAAAGAAGAAGAAAAAGAAAGCATGGTATATTCCACTGGACTGTAAAATTGCTGCGGTAAGAATGCATCTTTCTTCCTCCTACACTACATTAACTAATGAGTGTTTTAAGTCAGGCATAGACACATTTCCTAAAACCATGAAAGTTGTATTCCTAGAGGAGTACATATGAACTGGAACACAAACTAAGGTGAGGGACCTCCCAGCACAAAGTACCTGTCAACATCAGCTTGTCTGTTTACCTGTGTGGTTACCAGCCATGCTGCCATTGGCTTCTTCCACATGCAGCCCCCACCCCATTTTAATTACAGTCTTCTAGAAAGGGTCCAAGCCAGCAGTTCCCAAATACACAGAATCACATGGGGAGCTGTTAATAAAAACTTTTGCCTAAACCCAAAAGCACCTGGGCAAATCACATGCTGTCAGTTCAACATCAATTTGCCTTGGCAATCATGGTTCAAAGAAAGTTTTCAAGAAAAAAACAAGCTCAGTTAAAATGTGCAGAGCTTGGAATTGACCATGAGTGACATTCTGGCTTCCAAGAGGAGTGGCTCAGTGGGTGCTGGTACCTCTGAGACCCACAGAGAAGACACTTGGGAGCAATTCCAGAGGGATGCTGACAACTAAAAGACAACTCCATGAAAAAATGGGCCCAGGATGTGAATGGACGTTTCTCCAAAGAATATATACAAATGGCAAAAAAGCAAATGAAAAGATGCTCATCATGACTGGCTATTAGGGAAATGCAAATCAAAACCACGATGAGATACCAAGTCACACCCACCTGAATGGTTACTATTTTTAAAGATGGAAAGTTACAGGTGTTGGAGAGGATGTTGAGAAATACATCCTCGAATGTTGGTGGTGGGAATATAAAATGATGCCGTCACTATATAAAGTTTGACTGTTCTGAGAAAGTACAGAATTACCATATGGCCTAGGTATATACCCCAAGAACCTGAAAGTGGGGTGTCCAGCAGATATGCATAGCAATATTCATACTAGCCACAAGGTTGAAGCAACCCAAGTGTCCCTCAAGAGAAGGAGTGTACAAACAAAATGTGTTACACACAATGGAAGACTATACAGCTGTAGAAAGAATGGAGATCTGACTCATGCAATGGCATGGATGAACCTTTTTGAGTAGAAGAAGCCAGGTACAAAAGAGCAAATGTGGCAGGATCTCAGTGATAAGAAATAACTAGAATGTGCAAATTCATAGAGGCAGGAGGTAGACTACAAGGTTGGGGTAGGATGGGGGTGAGTACAGAGTTTCTGGGTGGTTGAGGAAAACATTTTGGGAATGGATGGTGGTGATGGGGTTGAGAGCACCACACTGTGAATGGGATTAAGGCCAATGAATTGTATGTGTGAAAGGGGCTAAAATGGGAAATGTTATGCTGTACATATATGGCCACAACACCTGTTTGTTTGTTTTTTAATTAAGTAATTTGATAGCTTCACTTTAGCCATGTAGAGAATGAGAAATGTGAGGCCTGGAGATGAAAAAGGTCAGCAGTCCTTTGGATATACATATTTGAATTTTGGGGGGTAGAGATTGGGGCCTGGAGTCATTCTTATTCAAGGGGCACCTGAGCCTGTAGCATACCAGGAAAACCAGGGGAGAGAGACGCATGGAGATGAGGGGCCCCGCAGGGCACAACACTAGCTTATTTCATGATCCTCTGTCTTCTTTTTTTTATTTTATTTTTTAGATGTCAGGGACTGAACTTGGTACCTCGTACATGCAAAGCAGGCACTCAGCCACTGAGCTACACCACTATGCTCTACCTTCTCTTTTTTTAATGATAATCAAGAACCCTGTAGATCCACACTAATGAAAATGCTGGTAATTGCTAATATAAACATCTTCATACATTCCACCAAGTTCATGCCAATCTCTATTCTTATCTTGAATTCACTGTTGAGTAATGCTATTCTTAAAAATCTTAAAAATCAGGAAGTGGATGTGGCTCAACTGATAGAGCATCCACCTACCATATGGAGAGTCCAGGGTTCAATCCCCAGGGCCCCCTGACCTGTGTGATGAGCTGGCCCATGTACAGTGCTGCCACATGCAAGAAGTGCTGTGCCACACAGGAGCACCTCTGCATAGGGGTGCCCCACATGCAAGGTGTGTGCCCCACAAGGAGAGCCACCCCACATGAAAAAAGCACAGCCCACCCAGGAGTGGTGCCACACACATGGATAGCTGACACAGCAAGATGACACAACAAAAAAGAGATGTGGTTTCCCAGTGCAACCTAATAATGCAAGTGGATGCAGAAGAACACACAGCAAATGGACACAGAGATCAGAAAATGGGGGGGAAGGAGAGAGAAATAAATAAAATAAATAAATAAATATATAAATTATGTTCTAGCTTTGGGTTTATGTCAAAACCAGAACATATTTTTAGGGGGGAAAATGTCATTATTTTCCCTATTGAGTTAAGTGGCTTTGTTAGAACTTCCAACAAGGAACTTGACTTCTGGGCTGGTTCTTGTGACAAGCAACGCCTTCCCCTCCTATTTCCTGTCATTCCCCCTAACTCTTCAGCTCATTCTCTATTATTTATATACAGAAAGGTCATTTGCAGTTCTCCCTGAATGGATGCCAAGGCTACCCAAAATTCCTGTGGAAAGTCTTCAAACATGAGTATAAAGTCAGAGAAAGCAGTGCCAATGACAAACTGCCTCATGCTCTTGGCCTCCCTGTATCTAACTGTCCCACACCATTACACACAGTGCAACTTCCTGCACATGTGCTCAACACAGCTTCCAGTTACCAATCCAAGCCCACCCCACCCAACCAGTCTAGTTTGCTCATCTCTAGGTAAACTCCTTATCCCATCCTCAGCCACCAAAGTGCCTAAAACAGACTCAGGATGACAACTTTATTGCCTTCATATTCCAGTCCTCTACACCAGAACAAGGCTGAAGCCACTCCAGGTTACCAAGAGATACTGGTTAGTTGACTTAAGAGTATCCTGGAAGGTTTGCTCTCTTCCCAAATGGGATGAAAGAGAGAATGTGAAAATAACCAGATCATAAATGAGAAACATATTTAAGTTCTGCATAGTCATTATTGCCAGCCTTGCCAAGGCACAACTTCCTTTTCCTTTTCCTGCTCTGTGTGACTTCCTTTTCCCACCAGAGCCAGCTAATCCAACCTCCCTTTTTAAAATCGTGAACATGCATCTAGTCAAAGATGGTGAATTGCCCTACAAGGAAGACAAGGAGTAAGAATTTCTTACTCCAGTAGGAGGACTCCTCATCCAACCAAAAAGGATGGGAAAAAACACCTTGAATTAATTAACATAACATAAAACATTATACATAAGAGATGGACTCAAGGTATTTTTCCAGAGGGTTTGTTTCCCCCAATCTCCTGAATTCAGGTACACAGATATATCTCTTTTTGAGACTCTATGAGATGGAAAGTTCAAGGACATTTCAAGTAGGTGCTTAAACAAAGGGGGGAGGGGGTGGTGAGCAAACTGACTGAAGGATTGATACATTACTTGGAACTGAAATATCATTCTTTGGGGTGACACTAGGATTCTCCACATAATAAAATGATGGCAAACAGTCAAATTTTGGGAAAATCCCATGAAGCTTTATGGGCAATTGGAAATGTTCCGGATGCGTTTCAATTTAGATAAGCATAAGGAAATGCATTACAAGAATAGAATATAAATTGTGCCTAAATGATGGAGTACCTTCAGCAATCAGTTAAAACCCAGTGGTCTGTCCACTGAATGGGCGGGACATTGAAATTTTCCTTCCCAAAGTCCATTCCTTATCATTGGATCCCCTTTCTCTCCCTTCCATAAGCCCTCAGGGACTGCTGGCTGTGTGCCAGCCACTGCGCATGACCCTACTCAGAGGGGAACCCCTAAGTGTCTGTGCTTGTGTCAAACAATGGGAGAAAAGCAAAGAACAGGAAAAATAAAGAGGACATCAATAGAGAGAATGAAATTCCCCTGGGAAAATCTAGAACTGACTGCAGAGAAACAGCTCACCTTTGCTGATGGGAAAATGAGAAGAAGTTCAACATTAAGAGAATCTTGGACAAATATTAAGAGAATGTGACATGAAATATTCTTTCCTAACCACTGAGATGTCCAACCTTAGTAGAAGTTCTTAATAACTATTGGAATTATTAGTGCTTCATGGCATCAACAAAAAGCACTCAAGTATAGAGCTACTTGGATTAAGTGATGGGATGAAGACTAGATCAAGGCAAAACTTGACCTGGGGTCAGTCAGTACTTAGTCCAGGATATACCCACCCCTGTTCCTTCCATTCCCCATCTGCATTCCTGGTGGGAGACAAAATGCATCACCATGGGCATACATGCTCTCTACCCCTGCTGAGACTAGTTGTTCAGAAAAGGATTGGTCTATTTGGGTCCCACTAGGTTTCTAAATATGACAAGGCTTAGTACATCACCACTAGTCCACATCATGCAGAAGCAATATGATGTAGTGGAAAAGCAGGGACCAGCCATTTACCACCTAAGTCATTCAGGCCAGCATGTGACCTGATGGCAGCTCCAGCTTCTGCACCTGTAGACTGTGCCTCATAACGCCCACCTTTCCCTAATACCTTATCTGGATCCTGAATGCCTGAGGGCAGGACCTTGGCTTAGTTCACTGCTAGTTCTTTGGGTGCCATGGTATGTACTCAGTATGTGCTGAAAGAAAGGAGTAACAATGACACGTGTCAAACACCTCACACCCTGTCCGGATGAAGTAAGGCCTCAATACGTGGCAGGTTTCACGATCAGGAAGACCTGCATTTCAGCAGAAGACACTGGAGATCCTTGGATGATCCTCTAATTGTACACTGAGATGGAGTGGACACACTGTTTCCCCTAGAGGCACTGAGCCCTGCTGGGACTCCTGATGCCATGCTCATTGGTGGACATCTGTCTGGTGAGGTCAAAAGCATGTCTGCAGCAAGACACTACCTTGGTCTGGAAACATCCCCCCATAGACTGATGAGTTGCAAGGGCGGATTTAAAAAGCAGTAATTACCCAGTGGGGAAATCAGGCCACACCTTTGCCAGGTGAAAGAATTATTACCACCAGGGAGGGGTAGATTGGTGTGGCAGGCCTCCAGCTGGGGCACCCCGGGGCAGTTTTCCAACCAAGAGTGCAGAACCCCAATCTAATTATGAATCATCAGGAAACCTCAGACGAATGTAAAATGAGGAACATTCTATTGGAAAGGGGGTGGGGGAGAGCAGGGACTGTGTCCTTCAAAATTTCAAGGTCACAAAAGTTAAAGAAAGTTTGTAGTATGTGCTGATATAGCCTGTGCATAAATTCAAAATTGTTTCCAAGTGTACCTAGTCCCCAAAATGGCCAAATAAGTAATATAGGCCCTACAGTATTTGAACGTTCAGAAAGGATGTAAGACTGAATGTGTATGCAGGGCTGCCTCCAGACGGAATGTGGAAGATATGCTAATCCAAGCTGGCTTGGATGTGGAGAATATGTAACTCGCCTGGAGGAAATAACCTATCTGATACTAAGATCAAACACTGAAGAACCTAACCAAAGGTCTGTTTGCATACCATCACAGTTAGTCTCCCTAATCCTATATCCTCCGTATAAAAAGGTCTGAAAAAGGCTATTTGGGGCTTGGTTTTTATTAAGACAAGAGTCTGCCGAGCCTGGCCAGTCAAAATAAATCAACTTCCTTCTTGGTACTCTCGTGTCCTGGCCTTCAATACCGCGCACACCCGATTTCTCTACAACATTTCCAGATCAAAGGAGGCTGTAGCTACACCCCCAATAAATGCAACACCAATTCCTAGACTAGATCCAGCACTGGAGGGGGCAAGGCTATGAAGGACCTTCCTTCCTTATGGAAGGAAGATTAGATGAAAGAATTTTATCAATGTAGATGTATGAAGTTAATATTGAAAGGTAGCTCTCTAAGATAAAATGCCTGTTAGTAAAAAACCCACACTGAAATGGTGAGGAGTAAAGGCTATGGTGTAAGAAGCATACCCTCTAATGGTTTAGAAAAAGAACTCTGTGTGTATGTGCTGTGGGGGCTGGAGGGAGGGGAAGAGTAGAGAGGGAAGGGGGAAGTAGAGATGGAGTAAATGGCAGTATAAATGGAGTGCTTGTTAATAATAGGCAAATGTGGGTAAAAGAATAAATGGATGGTAGGGAGTGGGGCATATGGGAATCCTGTACATTTTTATGTGACAGTTGCATAATCTAAGTATCTTTAAAAAGAAAAAAGAAAAAAAAAGAATATATGAATGTTCCTTGAAATGGCTTTTTTTTGGGGGGGGGGCAATCTTTCATAAGTTTAGAATGATTTCCAAATAAAGTCCTTAAAAAATAAAATGTGCCCGTGCAGAATCAGCAGCAGCAGTGTCTGGAATGGAGAGCTTGATGACATGGGCCCAGGGCAGCCTGCACATGAAAGGCTTCCTGCTGTTCCAGGATGGGGTGATGCAGCAATGTCTCCACCAGGAAGGCAGTGGTGCCCAGATTCTAAGACCACCCCCCCTAGCAATAAAAGACTAGGAGAAGAATAACAGCTTCCATTTATGGCATGTCCTGTGTTGCAAGACCCTTCTTGCATCATCTCATTCCATTTTTATAACAGCTATTATTCTCACTCCAATTAGCAGAAAATGAGGGCAATTAACTGGCCCACGGTAAACCCTTGAGCTGGGAATGACTGATACCCAAAGCAATTGCAAGCAAGTCACTCTGCTCAACTAACCCATACTCTCAGGGGACAAGGCTCTGACCTTTATTGCCCCCTTTTCTCCTATTTCTTTAGCACAGAGACTTACCAGTGTGAGACTGCACATGGACTGACACCTCAGGGTATATAAATTGGCTCGTGCACAATCCCACCTTGACATTGGCCACTCTAAGCCCTTTCAACAAGAAGGGACTTAAAGAGTGTTCCTCACTCAAACCTCTCTCCCTATGACCAGGGTAAGTTCATCTTTTTAAGCCCCTCTAGGTTCATTCCTACTTCACCTCAAAACTGCCTTCTCCACAGCCACTTAAATTTTACTTCATGTAACTCTACCCAAACCCCCCTTTCCCTGTTCTCAGATAGTTCTGGTAGTTTCTCTTTGATATATTCTTTTCTTTTAAGTAATAATAAACTTTATTTTCAAAGAAGTTTTAGGCTTACAGAAAAACAACACGAGAAGGACAGGCCATTCCATACAACCCCACCACCACCACCCATGAATCTTCAGGGAACATGGTGACCAGAATTCTGTGGCAGGCCCTGGCTAGTCTGAGAGCACCCTTACCTCACACCCTGGCAATGTCTGAGGTGGCTGAATCTGACCACTGTAGGAACAAGGGAAGAAAAAAGATAGCAGGGGAATTTAAAGCACAAATGCTTCAATGTAAAAAGGAGGTCTGTTTTTGTTACTAAAAAGTAAACATACTTCAGTGCAGAATCTTGTAATTCTAAGGCTTCTGCTGATTTCATGGGATAAAGGTTTACAACACTTCTCTTGCTACTATCTTCACTTAATCTAAAAGGTATGAGGGGAAAAGATGTAAGCAAATTTATTAAGCATTTATTTGTAATAAATTCTACCACTTTGGGTCATCTTTACTTTCAAAAGTTAGTATCTCTTTAGGATTAGATGATGAAAAGTTTATGATAAAATTTCAAACTACACAGTATTTTCCTACCACATGCCAAAATACAATTTTCCATTTGGTATATCTAAATCTAACTTATTTGCTACCTAACAGAAATTTCTGAGAAAGCCATCATTTTCATAGGTATCATCTACTAAATTTTATTCTAGAATTTTATTAATTTACAGAAGCAAGTTAAGTTGTTGAGAGTACTACATTATGGAATATGCATAAGGGAATTTGGTTTTAATAGGATGAACTCTGATTTACACTAATGCTTTCACTTTAAATATAAGAATTCATAAATAATTTGTGATGCATTTTTATTTTTGAAATTTTCTAATATTTAGAATCTGAATGTTAACCAGTGAGATTTTTTACAAAGAGCTATAAAACCAGAAATCTCAGAAAGTCATCTAAAAATCACAAAGCCATTTTAAAGGGTAGAAATGCATTCATGTTTACATGCCTATTGGAAATGCTATCAAACTAATGATCAGAAATCCTTGAGAGAAAAAAACAAGATAAAAGCAAAACAGGACATCAGTGTTCCACTACATGTTTGAATGTTAAGTTTGTATAAAATCTAAATCTTTGAAATGTAATACAATAATCAGTGCTTAACAAAAATAAAATCAAAACAATAATGCCTGACAAAGTTATTCTCAATAAATACTTAATAAATAATTTTTTTTAAACCCACACAAAACACACACACACAATCTGGAATATCCAATGCATATATAAATGTTTTTGATTAATTTTCAGCCCCATGCCACTAGAAATAAACAACTTCCATCTCTTGAAGTGCCTTATCTTTTTAAGAAGCAATAGGTAGGCTGGAAAGTCTCCTTTTTCTATTTTTTTTTTTAAACCAAGCTAGGTTTCCAGAAAAGTGTGGGTGTACTGGGTGGCTTAATGGGATCAGATCTTGAGACAGGATGGTTTGTGTATTTGGGCTAGGGTTTTTCCTAACTGCTGGAGAATAGAATCCTGGCTGGTTTTTCCTAGGAGTCCAAGATTTCCCTTGAAGGTTTGAGTAATTGGATGTGGTCCTTTAAACAGAATTTCAAAAGGTGAATAACCCCAGGACCTGGGGAAGCCTCTGACTCTAAGGAGTGCTAATGGGAGCAGATTTACTCAGGGGAGGCCTTTTTTTTTTTTAACAGAACTTGACTAGGGTGGTTTTGAGAGTTAGGGTTTTACTTTCCCTGAGCTCTGGGGCTTATATGCTGTATGGAGTTTTCACTTAATTTGTAACATTTTGCTAGCTCTTAGATGATGGCTGCTATGACAGTCAGGCCATTGTTGCTGCTTATGGATAAGGGTATTCTGTGCTGTGAAACTATTTTTCAGAGCAAAGCTTTAGTTACTTTTTTGCTTTTTTAGTGTGGTGGGAAAGGCCTTGACCCAGCCTGAGAAGGTGCACATTATTACTAATGAGTACCTATACCCTCGACTTGGTTTTATTTCTGTAAAGTCCACTGCTAAGTTTTTAAAAGGGGCAGTTCCTGTGGATTGGATGCCTGCTGGGCCTGGGGACCTTAGGAGGGGTTGTTCTTAGCGCAGGTTTGGCATTGGCTACTAACGGTGGTGCAGGGCGAGGCCATCTGGGCACTGTAGTAATATTTTCTGAGCAGGGCTCTTAAAGCAGCTTTGCCCAGGTGGGTGAGCTGGTGCTATTGTTGAACAAGGGTGTGGGCGGCCCCTTTGGGATGAAGACTCAGCCACCCAGGAGTAGCCAGTTTCCCTCGGGTGCTTTTTTGAGATGACAAACTTTAGATACCAAACTTGTTGCTGGCAAATCTGAGCCTATTTCCATCTCTGAGAAAACTGCTGCTGTCTGTGAATAGGGTTTGATCTGGGCAAGAAAGTGGCCTGTCCTGGAGGTCAGGGCACCTGGCATACACTTTTTTTGTTACTTCTGCACAGTCATGTTCAGGAGGTTTTCTTTTGGTCAGCAGGAAAGTGGCAGGATTCAGGAAAATGGGTGGGGGAGATTTTGAAGCCCTGTGGGAGTTGAGTCCAAGTTAACTGAAATTTTTTGTTGAGTTTTGGAATTCTCCCATTCAAGAACAAATAGGGATTGGTTCTGGGGAACCACCCACAGGCAGAAAACAAAGGATTTTTTTAAGTTCCGACAAGAAAATCAGGTGGCCCCAGGCCATAACTGTCCCATTAAGAGGTACTGGCAGCAGCGGAGTGTTTCAGGGTGAAGTATTCCTCCCTTTTCAGGGTGGCCTTTTGCGATTGATTGGGTCTGGATTTTTTAAGGCTGCTGTTAACAGGGAGATTTTGTCTCGATTGACAAATACTGTTTGAGACTTTGAGGAGCTGGGAGATGTTTATCTCTGTGAACCCATTTAGCTTTCAAAGTTTCCATTTGATGTCTGATGCCTCCTGGGTGATGAGAGATGCACTGACCATTCTCTGGCTTTCCAGGGCTTCTGGGTTGAAGGGAGTGTAGATCCTGAAGGCTTTGCAGATCTCCCAGAGTTCCTTCAGGCTGTTGATTGATGGAGGCCTTTTAGGATATGTTTGTGGGCTGCCTCGCTCCTTCTCGTACCATTCTGAGGAGGGCTTTTTGATACCACTGAAAAGCAGCCTGTCCCGGATTCGTGTTAAAGTTCCAGACTGGTTGAGCTTTTGGTGCTGCTTCTGGGGCCCATTCCTCTGGTTTCAAGACAGTTGTGGGGGTCTGTTCTCACAACCAGTTTCTGGCTTCCATGAGGATCTGGCGTCTCTGCTCCATACTGAACAGGGTTAGGAGGAGTTGGAGGCAATCACCCCAAGTGGGGTGGTGGGCTTGGAAAATGGACTCCATGGGGTGGATAAGAGCCCGAGGCTTTTCCAAATGTGAAGGGGTGTGGTGCTTCCAGTTTAAGAGATCTGCAGTTGTGAAAGCTTGATGAAACAGGAGTGGCCTCCTGGGTTGTTCAGTCCCATCTGCACTGATCTGGGTGGACCCTGTGTTTCCTGGAGGGGCTTCTGAAGCACAGGCTGCACTGACTGAAGTCTCCTTGCCAAAGGGGCCTCAGGATCCCCCTCAGGGCTGACAGGCCTGGGGGCCTGAAGGTGGAGTCGTCTCTGGGAGATCTGCCTGTGGAGGCTCCAGGGCAGGGAAATATTCTGGGAAGCTGCACTATACAGCAGGAATAGTGGATTTCCTTCTGGAGATTTTTGTAGAATAAAAGGTTTTCAAAGTCTGGCTGTTTGTGTTACTAGGACCCTACTCTGACCCTTCCTAAGAGAGCAGGGTTTGGGCAATTTCTAACCAGGAATTGAAGTAGGGAAACTGACTGGGGTGGCCGGGGGCTTCAGTGACTGTCTGCCAAACTGCATGAACCTTGGCCACCTCTAGGGTTCCCTCTGAGGGCTAATTAACACTAAACTTAGGCCACTCAACTTTGCACAGAATCTGGATAGTTCTGGAGGACATACCATAATTCCTGGAAAAGGCCTTTTTGAAAATTTTTTTTATTGACTTTGTAATAATACTACACCAAAAAAATATATATATGAGGTCCCATTCAACCCCACCACCCCCACCCCACCTCTCCCCCCCCCAGCAACACCCACCCCCATCATTATGACACATCCACTGCACCTGGCAAGTACATCTCTGGGCACCTCTGCACCCCATGGTCAATGGTCCACACCATGGCCCATACTCTCCCCCATTCCATCCAGTGGGCCCTGCGAGGATCCACAACGTCCAGTGATTGCCCCTGAAGCACCATCCAGGGCAGCTCCATGTCCCAAAGATGCCTCCACCTCTCATCTCCTCCTGCCTTTCCCCATACCCATCAGCCACCATGTCCACTTTTCCCAATCCAATGCCACCTTTTCTATGTGGACATTGGATTGGTTGTGTCCATTGCACCTCTATGTCAAGAGGACATACCATCTAAGATAGTGAGTTTGGATTGTGATGATCCCATCCCTTAGCTGGTGTCACAGGTCAAACAAAGGAGGGGTGTCCCTCACAAGGCCACTCAGATGCCTGCTTGTCCGTGTTTCTCAAGAGAACTTAGCCTCGCCTTAGCTAAGGCATTATGTAGAGTCTGGATTATCCATTATGCCGTATGACATAGCCGCTGAGTGCAGGTTGGGACCCACTTGGGTTCTGTAGCACAGGCCATGGCCACAGACTAGATCAGTAGAGGCCTCTGCAGTCCCCAGTCATTCACTAATTCACTCAGAGCTTACACAGTCCCACCCAAGGGAGTGCCCTATTCTGGAATCTTGAATCTCAAGATTTTAGGAGGTGCTCAGTCTGCACTTGTATCTGGAGATGTGCCTGACTGGGTCTCAGAGCCCTGGGGCCTTACCTTTCCAGCATCTTCTTATGTTGTTCAATCCACCCCTCCATGGAGTCAGGCTGGGTCAGAGGACATGGCCCACAGGGATCCTTTCCCTGAAGGATGCCCCATCAAGGGGACAGGTGGTGCTGCCTCGTTCATGTGGAGATCTCCACCAGCCATGCCTGCCAGTCTCAAACCAGAGGCTCAAAGGGCCAGCATAGTTGGGTTTCCCAATCAGGGAACCAAATGTTGCTGTAAAGCTGGGAGTTCTGAGTGGCAGAAAAGCCCAAGTGGTACTCAGATTAGCAGAGGAACAGATTTATACAGGCCCAGAGGAGAGTCAGTCTCCAAATTCTGAGCCCTGTTTTTCAGTTTTCATAGGTTTATATAAGATTTTATGTGGGACTAGCATGGCTCTCACTCATTGGCTAATGCATTGCTAGGTGGAATTTTGCAAGTGGGGTTACAGAGGCAGAAGGTAGGTGCAAGGTCATGCTTTTGCAGGCTGATTTACAGAAGCAGAGGCAGGAGTGGTTTGTTAGATTACAGAAGTGGGGGGGCAGGCAGGAGTGGTTCATTTGATAATCTCCTGCAAGGCCATGTTCTCATGGGCTGATTTACAGAAGCAGGGCACAGGATTGGCTTGTTAGATAATTTTCTGCAAGGTTATGCTTTTTATTTCATAACAGCCAGGATACAAAGGAAAGAATTATATGTAAATCAGAAGGTAATGAGATGCAACCCTTTCTTTCTACCAAATTCCACTTTTGGTGGTCAAGATTATCCTACTGAAGCAATCAAGTAGGAAAACCAGCTTTTACCAGTTGGCTGGGCCTGCACAGAAGAAGCCCCTGGCTGTCCTCACTTCAACTTGCTGATTAGCATAGTAAATTTCCCACCCAGGGGTGGAGTTATCTGCCCCTTTCTTGATCACCCAATGTATGTGCAAGCATGATTTTCTGAACATACTAATCATGCAATTATATAATCAGCTATGTGTGTTCATCCATAAGCAGAAAAACAGATGCATAATCAAAGAAAATGCTAAGTAGTAACTAGACATTTAAGCAGAGAGAAACTGCTGCATGGGGAGTTGGGTCTGAGTCACCTTGGACTGGCCTTGGCTCCTTACCTCTGCAGGTGTAATAAATGTAGGTTTGCCTAGCTCTCATGTGAAAGCTTTCTTCATGTCATCTCTGCTTATCCACAGAGGCCCTTCTCTGAGGCCTAACAACTATATCTTTCACTATATAGGAAAAAAGAATAACTGAGAAGTATTTAAAATGACTAAATTCATTTACAGAAGCCAAAACATTAGAAGTACAGACTAGATCTCCTATTCGTTCAATCCCCAAATGTAATGTGTTCACACACACCAATTCAAGTAAACCTCATACACCGAATATGTCAATTTATGTAAAAGATACTCCAGGAACTTATTATTTCAATTTAAAATCCACAAAAAACCATTCATAAAGACTATTTCATTTATTTAAAAAACTGACTGAAAAGGAAGGAAATATAGTTTCTGAACTGATAAGGCCATAATTATTCAATTAATTATCAATGATTAGTAGTAACTCATAAAGTTTAGTTTCAACAAATAAATAGGTTACTAGTTAAAACTTCTTTACTTTCTGACTTGGGGTATTTGTGGGAAGGGCCAGTTATCTATCTTCTTCATGCTTAGCAGTATTGTATACCACTATAGTTATTTACATTAAACTTCACAGATAAAACCCAAACAGATTAAAAAACAAACAAAACATTGGTATAGTCTCTTGTAATAATATTAGCCACCATTTATGGAATGCTCCCTATGTGTTAGACATATGTAATCTCAGTTTATTCTACAGACAAGAAAAATGGAATTTAGAGAAATGTAGTGATTTCTGAAGGATGCACAGGTATTACATGAAGAAACTGTGATTCAAAATCAGGCTTTGTGATTTCAAAGACTCCTGCTTTTAACCACTCATTATGCTTAAAATGTAGCTTACCAAAAAAAAACAAGAGTCAGTCACCAACTGCTTCCACCTCATCAAAACAGATTATTCAAAATTGGACCTGTTCAACATTTATTTAGCACTTAGCATACATCTCACACCCTGCAAGGTTCTGGAGATCTGGCCTCTGTCATTGGGAGGCTCACAGTCTATCTGGAAAGATAGGCAATAGAAATGCTTTGCTTTGTTTATTGAAGGAAGTAGAAAAAGATGGCAGACAAAATAACTTTAATGCATTTTAACAAATAATTTTCAAATCTATTATAATTGGGAAGCTTTATTGTCAGATGTAATGACTGAAATGAGTTTATGAAGTCTTTTGCTCTATACACAGGTTCATGTAGAAATTGTGGATGCAAATATTAAAATAAATGAAGCCAAGAGTTTCAAATGAATTGAGCAAGTGGAGGACCAAGAAAAGAAGAGAATATAAATTTAGGTTACCATGTTTATTATTAAAGCTTTAATAGCTTTAATTTAGATATTTCCCTAAGCATTTATTTAATCTGAATTCCTCAATCACATTTGTGATAATGATAAAGTAAGTCATATGTTGCTTCCTCAAGGGAGTCATTCTGGATTCCCAGCATGAATAAAGCAACTTTATTTGCACAGCAGGATGCCCCAGAAAACTTTAAAAATCACTGAGGAGAGGTAGGCCTTTTTAACTATGTAAAGTCTCCACCACAAATTAACATTTCCACCCTGAAAGGATCACAAACTAAGAAAGTCTCCTTTAACAAATTCTTTGGTCTTATTTCTCTGACTTCTTGGGTATTTGTAACTAATTTAAAGTTTTAGGATATATTCCTGAATATTCTATAGCAGCCTTCAAATTCTGACTTTGACGTTTATTCATAAAGGAAACTTTCTAATAAGCTTTAATGAGCTTTGTATTACTACAGTGATATGTGGAAATCCACACTTTCCTGAGTTTAGGATGCTAGCTGAAAGTGGAAAGCCGGCTGTTAAATGTCGTGCCCTGGATCCTTGCGTGTGATATGGAAACCAGGGTCAGCATGTTCTGGAAAAGTACTGAGAGCTGCCACAAAATTGTAGCCTCAAAGAAAGTCAAAGTTTGGGTACCTTAACTTCTGGCCAGTTTGCAATAAAATGGTGTCATGTTTTCTTTGTTAAAAAGGCCACAGATGCTGTATCCTGGCCTCAGGACTTACTACAACTCAATTTCAGTCAATTATGTGTAATTGGTTGCTTTCATCTGTGGAGCTGATTCCACCTGAGGAAAACACCTCCATTTCCTGGATACCGGATTTGGGGATCCAGCTTCACTTTGTAGGGGGCCCAGTGTGCCCTCCCAGGGCTCACCCCAACCCTCCATGGTGCTCTCCAGCTCCTCACGGGACCAGGCCTGGAACCTGAAGCCTCCGGCTCCCAAGGTGCCTTCCTCCTCACCCACGGGGCCCACGAGCAGGGGGGAGAAGGTGAAGGTCATGAGGGGGCCTCCACCCGGAGCCACCAGAGGGTGCAGCAGAACCCAAAGACGCACACTGAGCTCTCCAGGCCCCGAGGGGGCGCTGCAGGGCGAGGCCGAGCAGAGACCCTCTGGAAGAGCTGAGCAGCTCTGAGGGGCTACACGACCACCTGGGCCACGAGGACCGGCCTCTGTGCAGGACCAGGAGCCCAGGACCGTGTCCTCTGCAGCCAGGAAAGTGGCTGCAGTGCTGCCAGTGGCTGGTGTGGTCCAAGACACGACCACCCCAGGGAGCAGAGGCTTTGGGGACCAGCCCAGGTGCTCCCAGTCACCTGCTGGCAGCCAGGGCTCTCCCACGGCAGAGCAGAGGCTCCTCCCTCAGCTGCCCTGTGCTCCAGGGCAGCTGCTTTCCCTGAACCCTTATCTTCCCACAGGCTCCCCCCACCTGTAGCCCTCCCCTCCAGGTGCCCCTGCATCTCTGACCCACCTCTGACTCTTGGAGACATGTACCTCCTAGGAAGGGCCCCACCCCTGCTCTGTCATCCTTGCCTGCTTGTGCTGGACCCCACAGTTCCTATCCCCCCTTCACTGTGACTTATCACCCTCATGATGTCCTACATACCTTATCTTGTTTCATCATGGAGGAAAATTTAAGCCTTTGCAGAAAAACATGGTTGTTCCTGAAGATAATTTCTAAAGAACAGATACAGAGAAGAGTTACACTCACAAGACAATCATTCATGTCATTACCAAACTACCAATTTAATGCAAACCTAAAGCTGATTCCATGAGTGTCCATCCAAAGTACCATTTTATTCTTAGACTTGTATATAGAACAGTCTCAAATAATGACAAAAGGACTTGCTTTCCACCATTCTTTCTTCTGTTTGATCAACCATAAATCAAAGCAAAAATACAGCTCCATAAAAATGACAACACTGACTTTTTTTGGGAAATCTTAGTTCTCAGGAAGTGCCAAAAGTTTTGTGTATTTCATTGCATATATTTGTTAGTTCAATACAAATATATAATCTCCCAGACTATACTCAAATGTCCATCTTTCAAAAAGGACCTGGTTTTCTGGATTATTTAGACAATTCACTGCCTTCTTCAGGTAGGGAGTAGAAAAGAGATGACTCCCTTCTGTGCTCCAGGAAAGTCGCCTTCCAGTGGCTTATAAAGGATGGCTATCACAGCCAGCAAAATAGATTCAGTCTGCAACTACAACCTTGTGCACACACCCGTACATACATACACACACACACACACACAGGAACACACAGTTAACACTCTCATCAACACTTGACAAAGCAGAAAGCCTAAATACATTCAAAATTGAATTCTTAAGGAAAAATGACTTGAATCTAATTTTTAAAAACTTAAGCCTTCAATATTGAATCTACTCCATAAGATCATGTTTCCATTTAAAAAGTAGAAAAGTTAACTCAAACAGAAAAGAAACAGAATAATGTGGTGTTTTAGTTTGACATGGAGCTCCCAATGCAAAGTACCAGAAAGGGGTTGGCTTTTACAACCCATTTATTAGGCCAAAATCTGACAGTTCTGTGGTTGTGAAATAGCCAAATTGAGGCACCATCAGAGATGCTTTCTCACCAAATTCAGCTCCTGGTGTCCCCGGCGCCCTGCCACGTGGAGGGACAAGCAGCAGCAGATCTCTGCCTGGTCTCTGCCTTTGCTCAAGGTTCACCATTTCCCAGTGCTTGGCTGTGGGTGATCAGGCATGTGGCTCATCTCTTCAGCCTTGAGCTGCTCCATGAGCCCAGCCTCTTGGGGGCTTCAGGCTTCAGCTTCAGCTGCTAGTGATCCTTGAGGCCTCTCATACAGCAGGGTCAAAATGGTGATTTCCTTTCTCTAAGTCTCCTCCCTGTGTCTCCATTTATGTAAGGCCCAGGAAGAGGGAGGAAACCAAGCCTGGGTCATGCCTCACTGATGGAGTCCCATCAAAATGAACTGATCACTCAAGTGATTTATTCAGGGTGAGAACAAAATCAAAGGCAATCAAAAGGTCTCACCACCATAGGAATGAATTAAAAAACATAAAATTTGGGAAGGAGTCACCAAATTCAAACTCTCACACCTGGACATCACTCTCCTACTAAATAGGTTTACAAAAAACTAGAGAAAGCATATGTAGGGTAAATAAGCCAATAGAAGGAAAAATCCTACATTTATGGGGTTGCTCAGCACACTATTATTTCTAATGAATAGCTCTTGGAAACAATGCAGTGTCCAGGACTAGAAGTCTCTCTGACAGGTAGACTTCCACAAAGCCCCTTGTTTTAAGTGGCATCTTACTGCACACAGGGGCGAATGGTCCTTAGTCCAGGGCATCACTGAATCCACACCTCTGGAAAGTAAACCCCATTCTCCTGCAGTGGGCAGGAGCTACGGGCTGCTGATCATTCTGTCCAGACTCCCCCTCTCCTGACCTGCCTTTCTCCCCACCTGTTCCACCACAGGGTCCCTGATGTCTGCAGTGTCAAGTCCTGCAGGGATCAGAGCATAAATGAGTGGGCCTGTCCTTCTGCCACTGCTGCCTCAGGTTAGGGTTCTCTACTTTTGCCAACAAGTTGCCAGTCCTAAGTCCACACTTTACTTTCAATATTTTATTATTGTGTTTTCCTTGTCTCCCTGTTGATTCTTGTGGTTCAGTCCTTTAAATTAATCACTTTATCATCATTTAAGTTATGTGAGAAACAGAGGTGTCAATGTTCATTTCTCAGTGATTATTGGGAAGTGTTTCATAAAATTCTTACATTAATGTTCATACCCTGTTGAATCTAATGTTCTAGAACCCTTTAGAGGATAATATTGTGTGTATGTGTTGTGTATTGAGGAAAGAACACTGGACTCAGATTCCTGGTGGAGTCTAAATTTTATGCTTATAAAATATTTTGTATCCCATATATAATTTTCCTTATTCTTTTGCCCTTGTATTTAAATTTAGTTAAGGAAGAGATGTGGCTAAGGCAACTAAGCTCCTGTCTACCACATGGGAGATCTGTGATTTGATTTCCAGTGCATCCTAAAGAAGACAGTGAGCTGGCATGATAGGCAGGAACAGCGACCTGATGCAACAAGATGACACAAGAGACTGAGAAGAAAATCATAATGAGAGACATGACAGGGCAGGGCACGCAGGGGTCTTAAGTGATTACACATCTCCCTCCCATATCAGCAGTCCTGGGTTCAGTTCCTGGTGCCTCCTAAAAACAGCATGTGGCAAGTGCAAACAATGAGGGGGTAGGGAGAAATAAAATCTTTAAAAACATAAATAAAAATTAAATTTGCTTAACTTTTAAGATCTTTCTTTTGCAAGTAACATTAAATTTTTGTCAAATCAAGTGTACTTTCAAGGAATGAATAGAACCAGCCTTAGCTAAACTTAAAAAATGATTTTTCCACATACAATAGAAGTATATCTTCTTTTTGTCAAACACGGTTGTGCCCCACCTGCACACTAGAAGTAAATCTTCAAAACTAAGGAGAATTTTGAAATGTAGATTTTTTTTTACCTTTTGACAGAGGATTATAAAGTTGAATATAAAATCATTTGTTTTTATCTGACATTTCCTTCTTATAGTACATATACATATCCTCACCTATGTACATTTATGTCTATAATGCAAAACATAGATCCAACAGATATTAAGTGCCAAATGTATTCATATAGTTTTTTATTCCATGCAAAGGTGAATGACAGAAACTCATCATAAACTAACTGTAACCTAAAAGGTAATTAAATTTTTTGAATACCTGGGATTTCTAAGACTTAGTTCAGCTCAAAGTACAACTGGATAGAATAGGGATGTCAAATGATATTTTTAGGGTTCTATCATTTCCTCATTCTTTCTCCTTACATATATGTATACATGTATATATGAATTTCTGTGTATGCATGTAAGTATATATGGTTATAGTTTATCATATAAATTTGATCATGCTTTTAACAGTATTTCTTTTTTTTTAAAGATTTATTTCTCTCCCCTTCCCCCCATCCCAATTGTCTGTTCTCTGTGTCTATTTGCTGCATCATCTTCTTTATCTGCTTTTTGTCAGCAGCATGGGAATCTGTGTTTCTTTTTTTGCGTCATCTTGTTGCGTCAGCTCTCCGTGTGTGTGGCACCATTCCTGGGCAGGCTACACTTTCTTTCACCCTGGATGGCTCTCCTTATGGGGTGCACTCCTTCTCCATGGGGCTCCCCTATGCAGAGGACACCCCTGCATGGCAGGGCACTCCTTTGCGTGCATCAGCACTGCGCATGGGCCAGTTCCACATGGGCCAAGGAGGCCCGGGGTTTGAACTGTGGGCCTCCCATGTGGTAGACGGACACCATAACCACTGGGCCAAGTCCGCTGCCCAACAGCATCTTAAAAAAGCATCTAACAAGTGCTTTTTAAAATCATAGTTTTTAAATCATAGTTTATCACAGTTCCCTCAGGAGGCTAATTCACAGAATGAAAGAATGGAATACTTTTTTTCTTTCAGAACTTCCTTCTGTTAGTGTAGATTAGAGCCATGAAAGGAAAACACTGTTCATTTTATATTCAAAGGACGTTCACGGCTTCTGCTCTGATAGACTTCTCCTCCGGGCACTTGTGACATGTCGGCTGCTCAGCCTCTACAAGGCCAGGCAGGTTTGGGATCTCCCACAGTGGGAGGCAGAGAATGCCTCACCTAAATGGGGTTGAAAGTGCCAGACACCTACTTCCTGGACTCCTCCCAGTGAGGGGCATTCCATGATCAGATGCAGCCACAGAAGCAGAATCGATGAGTCAGACAGCTGGGGACCTGGACCCTTCATTCAGACTGGATCCCCAGGGCAGCTGTGGTGGTGGGCGGGCATGGTGTCTGTCTCCAGAGAGGGGTGTGTTGTGCACAGCTAGAGTCTTGTGCTTAGTGGGGTGGGGTGGGGGTGCTCACTAGAGGAGTTGCTCTATGGACTGTGGCATGACTCCTCTCTGAATTTATCTTCTGGTCTTAGCTGGAAACAGAGTCAGGGAGAAGGGGTGGAAAGAAGAGAGTGTGTGACCTTCCTGACCTGGGGGGCAGAGGTGCATCATCAGTCTGGCAGCTCATGGGCAGTGCACACTCCAAGCTGCTACTGTGACACGGGGCCAGTCAAGCAACCCTGAGTATGGCAATGTTCCCAGTGTCCACCTCCTTCTGCCTTTGTCCCCCACCACTTTCTATAAGCAGGAATCCCCTTAAAACATATGTAACATTGTGTCAGTTACTGGTGAAAACCCTCTATGCTCCCCGTGGTTTTTCCTCCCACAAAATTCTGATTTGCGGTTTATTTGCTCAGAGAAGCTAGTGCTCGATGGGAAGCTGGACAGAATGGGCCTACATTGTTGGGGTCCTACTGACCCTCACCTCTTGAGTAATGCTGTGCCTTTCTGGACCCTCAGGTCATCACAAAAAGCAGAAGGGAAGTAGGGGTGGCCCAGGAGAGTAGGAGAGGAGGGATAATATTGGCAAGGCCACCTGCACATCCCCAAGGTCTTGACTATCCTCAGAGCCTGAAATGAGACCAGGGGAGGTGGAAAATGATGGGTGGTTGTGGACTTATCATGATTCCATAAATTTATAAATAAGCCCTCATAAAAAAGCACAGTCCAGGTGAGAGCGGAAGCACTGTTGTGTATAGCCCCCTTGCCCAATATCTCAAAGGTTCAATAGAGGGGAGAAATGAATCAGGACGTACTGCCTGCCTCCAGCTAAGTGCCCATAAACACCTGCTCCCAAAATGGCCTTGAGGAGAAGGCTGGAGCCCCGTGGTCCTGCCTCTTCCTCAGCCACTGCAGGACCTCACTGTCCATGAGGGAAGGCAGGAAGCAGAGGAATGGCTCAGGGAGGTGGGGAGGGGGCAGTCATTGTGACAGGAGCTGCGTGGGTCACAGCAAGGGCACCCCAAGGGAAGAGCAGCAGCAGGTGGGTGCTGTCAGGCAGAGGCTCTCCTGGAGGGTGAAGCCTCAGTGTCTCCTCACCAGGGAGAGGACCCCTGGGGCAGCCTCCTGGTGACTGGGGGCCCAGCAGCCCACAGCCCCTGCTCTCTCCAGGCCTGGGCCAGCCCCTCTTTCCACCTGGAGGGCTGGGGGAGGTGGGAGCACAGGCTCTTTGGAGGACAGGACCTGATAGCAGTTTGCGGAGGAATATGCCTGACTCTGGGGAAGGGAACAGCATTTGGTGTGGGGGGTCACCAGCACCCCTCACCCTCACCTCTGCATCCTAGAGCAGCTGCCAGCCCCTCCTGTTCAGATCTGCACCAGGGCAGGTGCACAGATGCCCAGGCATGGGTCCCAGGGTCCTGAGGTGAGGGACAGGCCATGGGGTGGTTTGCTTGAGGGGAAGGAGGGAGGAGAGGGTAGAAGCCTAAGTGGCTTTGCAAAGGCTAACAGGGACTCCTGTCACCAGGGCAGGACCCCAGGGATGCAGTGTCCACTTCCTGCTTGGAGCTGGAGAAAAAGGGGACCTCTGAATTTTATTTTTGTTGTTATGCATATTATTGTCCTTTAGAGGCAGCCCCCTGTGCTGCCTGTTTTGTGAGAGAGCCCTGTTGCATCTTCCCCTCCTCCACTTCCTTGGACCACTGTAGAGGACAGGGTGGGAGAGGGAATTTCTGGGCAGGGAAAGAACTGAGACCCTAAAACCTCTGTAAGCATCAGGCCCCAGAGGGGAGGAATTTTGTCATGACACCCAGCCTCCCTGTGTTCACCCTATGGAAGTCACACATTCTCCCAAATAAGGACCTACCAGGGGAGGTCAAATGAGCTCCCCAGTCACATAAGATGCCTCTCAGGTGGCCTTCACTGCCCACCACCAGCATCGGGAGCCCCCCCGAGCCTTCTCGCTGTTCACTGTGATGCTTCCCCATGCTCCTGCCTACCTCGGGGCCCCTTCCCAAACTAGAGATCAAGCTTTGAATAAACAGACTCTGCTCTCTTTTGAACTCTCTTTATTTCTCCAGAATGAACTCCACTCTCCTACAAAGAGGAAAAGATGGAGAAGGCAGGAGAGGGGTGCAGGACCCCAGGGGACACAGGTCAGTCCAGTCTCTGCAGCACCATAGGTGGGGCAAGTGGCCCCCTGGCAGCGAGGCTCTGCAGGCTGTTCCTCTGGACCCCCAGAAGGTTCCCTTCACCTTTGGAAGCTGAAGCCCCTGGATCTTAGGAGCCGATGCTTGGAAGGCCTTGTGGATGAGGATCTCCTTCGCAAGTGGACCCACTGAGACCTGCCCAGCACTGCAGACCTCCATCCTCCACTGCCCTAAGCCCTCCAGCACACGTGGTACTCGTGCCCAGCAGCTGAAACTGTTGTTCAGGTCCAACTACAGCTGCTGTGTCCAGCACCTGCTCATCTTCCCCACTGTCCTTTCAGGCTCCGTGTGGCACATGATCTTGTTCCTCCACACAAAGTCTAGGGAGAGCAGCCTGGACTTTTCCCATGGTTTCCATTTTGGTCCCTGCCTCTGCTTCTCACCACCAGAGTTGGGAGCATCTCCATGTGCTTTTCGCTTTCAGGTTCACAACAGATTTCTTATTTCACTGCCATCTCCCAGACTCACTCGCCAGGACCAGGAACCAAAGACAGCTCAGACACAGCTGGCAGCAGCCCCTCAGGCTCTCTGGACTGGGCCCCACAGATGCTCAACGGAGAGGCCAAGAACCAGGAACACTGCAGCATGGCCTCATGGCCTCACCACCCCACAGCTGCAGCACAGATGTAGTCCAAAAACAAAGCATCTTCCCAAGCTAAGTCAAAGAGAGCTCTGTCCACATAGGGCAGTTCCCACAGCAAGGCACCTAGGAAAATTTTCCCTGCATTGGGTCCCCAGCCTCTTGTTCTAGCAATAGCCAGGCTAGAACACACCAAAAGGGAACCTGTTCAAGGTTAAATGAAGATATAAGCAGGTCAGGTTTCCCAGGAGGTCATTGAACCTCAGCAAATACCGAGGGGAGAAACCAAGGTCCACTCAGTAGACTTACCATGGAGGATGGAGACCAGGAGCCCCATGGAGCCCACAGAGGAGATACAGGAGACAATCACCAGCATCCATGAGTGGGACCGCAACAGCCAAAACATGCTGCTGTGGTGTGTGTCACACGGGGCTGGGGGATGTACACAGGGCAGGATGGGGGTGTGCAGAGGCCACGGTGGGCTTGCAGTGGGGGTCCACTGAGGAGGATCCCAGCACCTTCATAGCATGCAGAACATTACCAGTAGCTAAGGAGCTTCTGCTTTATTGGGCTCCCAGGAGATGTGGGTCAAGGGGTAGCCCCTGGGCCTCACCACCAGCCTGGGAGAAGGACAGGAGAAGGAAGCAGGCCCAGCACACAACCAGTGCAGCCTCTGGGGTTCTGCCTGGTCTGCCCACCTTCCCTGGTCTCCCAGTGGGTGCCTGGGAGTGCTTTAAACCTGAAGCAGATTTATTAGTCTGGCCACATGTCTCTAAAGGCCCCAGAGCTCCCAGACACCCTTTTGACCTGCACCCTGTGGAGCCCATGCCATGGCAGCCTGCACACCTCCATCCTCCACTGGAGGAGATCCTCCTGGCCTGGCATGCCACACATGCACAACAGCCCATGGCACCCCTTCAGGGCCCACTCACAGCCAAGTACATCAAGCACCCAGCAGATCTCCCCCATTATTTCGTGTGGCTCCAGGGAGCTCGTGACCTTCATCCTCCACTCTGGGTCCCATGACCAGGGCAGGACTCCCTGAAGGTCCACCTGGTTGTTCCTCCCCTGGTGCTGCTCCTTGCAGGCTCACCCTAGGCACAGGCGATGCTTCAGGAAAGTCCAGAATTGCCTCCAGGTGCTCAGCTGGCCCTGGCTGTTGGTGGGAGGGGAGGTGGGCCTCCCCATGCAGGGAAAGTTCTGCTGCTCACCCCGACTTGGGGTGTTCCCCCAGGGATGGCTTCACCCATGCCAACAGTGGGCAGAAGTGCTTCCTTGAGGTCCTCCATCCCCGCCGCAGATAATGTGGGAGGAGGCAGTGACCACAGGGCCAAGCAGGGGACCCTCCTTATGCTCCTTGGGGCAGGGCCTGGTGGCCTGGCTAGGCTTCACCCAGGCCATCTGGGGCTGCTGGTGCACAGGAGGCAGGGCCAGGGGCCCTGTGGGTGAAGCCAATGTCTTGGAGGCTCCTGTCTCTGGCATGTGCTGGCTCTCCCAGCCCTCGTCCATGAAGGCCTGGCTAAGGCTGGTCCTCTGCAGGACAGGAGAGCTGCAGGGTGGACTGGGACAGAGGGCAGGCTCTGGTAGGAGGGTAGAGAGGTGGGCTTCTCCTACTCCTGGCCTGGCAGGGGGCTGGGTCTGCAGGGCGCTGGTGGAGGTCCCCTGCTCCCATCTGCTGTGACCCAGCAAGAGATAGATGGCCATAATTTCATCATGTTTGCCATCTCTCAAGGATGCCTGTATCTCCTCCTCTTTGTAGCCCATGGTAATCATAGCTGCTATCTGGTGGGGGTCCTGGCAAGCTGGGAGGGGTCCCATATACAGCTTCAATTCTGTATGCTCATAGCCTGTATTGACCCATGGGTCAGTCATTATGTCTGGGAGGCTTGACCTCTTACAGGGATCCACTGTCAGGCACTTTTTGAGGAGATTCCTACAGTCTGCAGACAGGTGGTCTGGGATGCAGAGCTCCCCGCTGAGCACCTGCTCCTGCAGGTGCTTGAAGCTCTGTGCAACAAAAGGGACCTTCCACTGATCATGGTGTACAGAATCACCCCCAGCCTCCAGACGTCCACGGATGCCCCATCAAACATGTGCCCCTTAAGTATTTCGGGGGCAGTATAACAGGGAGTGCCACACAGGGTTTTCAGCTTTTGGTTGATGTCAAATGTGTTACTCAAGCCGAAATCAGCAACTTTCACATTCTCAGCAGCATTCAAAAGGAGGTTGTCTGCTTTCAAGTCTCTGTGCGAAATAAACTTCTGGTGACAGTACTGGACAGCAGATATGACTTGGTGAAATTTCGCTCAGGCTTCCTCTTCTAATAGAGGGCCATGGGCCACCAGGTAGTGAAAGAGATCACCTCCATGGGTGTACTGCATGATGAGGTAGAGCTCCTCGGCGTTGTCAATGATTTCAAAGAGCCGGGTGGTGTTGGGATGGCTCAAGCTCTTCATTACGCTCACCTCTCTGGAGCACATGCAGAGGCTGCTGGGGTCGTCATTCTTGCGTATGATTTTCATGGCTACCTCATGGCCGGTGAGGACATGCCATGCTAATTTGATGACAGAAAAGGCACCCTTGCCTATTGTTCTCAGGAACCGGTAGTTCTTGAGGTGGGTTTCCTCCTTAGCCCTCAAGGCTGCGAGAGGCCACAGCATGCTGGAGTTTATGCTGGGCTGGAGACCCGGTGACTCTAGGCAGACTTTCCAATGGGAAAGACTGAATAAGTGATCTAATAAAAAAAAAAATCAAATGCTAGAAAAAAATGAAAATAAAAAAATACAAAAATAAAAAACAGGAGTAAAAGAAAAAGGAAAAGATAAAAAAACAAACAGGAAAAATTAAAAGCAAAATAATTTTTTAAAGGAAAGAATAAAGAAAACAAAATCTGGAAAAAAGAATTAAGACAAAAAGAAAAAATAAGAAACAAAATAAATGCCGAGTATTCAAATTTCAGCTTTTTCAA